>NW_010967059.1:459008-541900 GCF_000463585.1 Tarenaya hassleriana
CACGTGAGCAGACCGTCCGTTCTACGTGTTGGAACGGACGGTCCACGTGTATTTCTGGACCGTCCGTTCCGGGCTTCAGTTTTTCCGAAATTAAACCGAAATTAGGGTTAAATCACTTTATAAAATGGAGATTAAAAAACCCTAATGAAGGGAGAGAGAAAAAGGGCCGACTTCAGAACACATTGAGCAGACTTTTGGAGAGATCCAAGAGATTGAGAGTGTGATCAAAGTCCGTTTTTCTCGAAGCACAAATCGAATAGCGGATTCGAGTCCTAGCAGACAAGTTCCAAGCGTTGGAATCCATCCCGAAGTGTGGATACGTGTAGAGGGCGAGGTAATCTTCCTCCCTTTCGTGATCAGACGTGTTCTTCGATTGATACAGGCCCCGGATCGATTGAGGTAAGCGTTCTAACGTTTCTACGATTCATTAGAAGCATGGTTCTAGGGTTTATTAAATTTTTGTTTTATATCCGCTGCGCAAACCCTAGAATCGATCTCTTAGGAATAGGATTCGCTCATGAGATCCCAGGACTCTTCGTCTGCATGTGTAGATACACTTCTGTGTTTCGTTTGGACATGAGGCTCGAAGTAGTAGTTTGTAAAAAACGTCACCTCCTCATTAACGTACTGTTTGACGATTGTACCTTCTGGTTTATTCTTGTTTTTCACCTTACGCTTAAGATGGTAGAAGAACCTTTCAAACGGATACATCCATCTGAATTGAACCGATCCTCCGAGGATTACTTCATCTGGAAGATGTATCATCAAATGTTCCATAACATCGAAGAACGATGGGGGGAATATCTGTATATCAAACATGACAATTAAAATTTCATATAACATGAACTTAAATAACTTACAAAAAATTTAGTTTCTTACATTTTCAAGCGCACACAGAATGATCGGAATATTAGTCTTCATAGTTTCAACATCTTTGACATTTAAGTTCTTAGAACAAATGTCTCGGAAGAACGTGTTGATACCTGTAACGATATTAATTTTATAAGAGTCGTAAGATATTGTTATTCATTACATGTGGTTAATTTTAACTAGAAATATGCACACGTACCGCATAAAGGTTCGGTCACAGGTTGTGGTAGCAGTTCGCCGATGGCAACGGGAAGTAGTCGTTGCATAAATACATGACAATCATGACTTTTCATCCATGTAGTTTTCCACCTTCCAGATCAACACACCTTCCAATGTTTGAAGCATATCCATCTGAAAACTTGACTTCATCTCTCAACCACTTTAAAATCGCAAGATTTTCATCTTTAGAGAGTCTGAAGATGGGAACATGAGCTTTTCCATCTGCTCTGATCTCCAAATCTTTCCAAGAAAATATGTCCTTAACATCCATCCTTGAAGCGATATTATCATTTGATTTACCTACAATAAATTTATAAAAGGTATTAAACAAAACGTATATAAATTAAATAACCACAAAATTATTAATGAAAAAATGGAAAAAAATGTTACCTTTCACATTCATGAGTGTGTTGATGATATTATCGAAAAAATTCTTCTCAATGTGCATGACGTCGAGATTGTGACGAAGTCTATGAGTACGCCAGTACGGTAAATTCCAAAAGATACTTCGTTTATACCAATTATGGTCATCACCATACTCATGTGGTTTGGAATGCCCGTTTCCTCCACATTCGGTTGTTTTTTGCACGCCGAAAATGATATCGATACGCTCGTACAATATTTCATCACCCGTCAGGAGAAGAGGCCTTGGATCGTTGACAACTTTGTTCCGTTTAAAATTTTTTTTGTTGCGCCTCCATGGATGATCCAATGGTAAAAATCTGCGATGACAATCAAACCAACATGGTTTCCGCCCATGTTTTAATTGGAATGAATCAATCTCATCCATGCAATAAGGACATGCTAAACGTCCATGAGTACTCCACCCAGACAACATTCCATAAGCCGGAAAATCACTGATTGTCCACATCAACACTGCTCTCAAGTTGAAGTTCTGTCTTGTTGAAACGTCATACGCATCAACACCTTGTTCCCACAACATCAATAATTCATCAATCAAAGGTTGGAGGAACACATCAAAACTCTTCTTCGGATGAGAAGGTCCCGACAGTAATATCGTCAGAAATAAAAACTCTCTTTTCAAGCACATTTTCGGCGGTATATTATACGGCGACATCACAATTGGCCATAATGAATATTGTTTCCCAGACTGACCATACGGTGCAAAACCATCGGTGCATAAACACAGATAAACATTTCTCACCTCACAGGCAAAATCAGGATATAGCTGCACAAAATGCTTCCATGCCTCACCATCTGATGGATGACGCATGTTGCCTGAATCCGAAACATGTTCTTCGTGCCAACACATCTGAGATGTTGTCTTGTGAGATTCGTATAATCTCTTCAATCTGTCTGCTATCGGCAAATAAAACATCCGTTTATACGACACTCTTTTACATTGTACATTTTTCCTGGGTTTGAATCGATCAGCTCCACAAAATCGACATTCGATAACTCTTTATCATTTCCAGACCAAAAAATCATGCAGTTGTTCTAGCATACATCGAATTTGATAGCCCTCATGCCTAATGATCCCATGAGTTTAGACATATTGTAGAAAGAATCAGGAGCATGGTTACCTCCAAGAAGATAATCGGTCATCATCTGACATACCTCGTCCATACAATTCTCCGTCAGATTATAACTCGACTTCATGCCCATCATTCGTGCTGAAAGAGATAATTGAGATAATCCTTCTACGCACCCTTCATATATAGGTTGATTAGCTACCTCCAACAAATCAAAAAACCTCTTTGATTCGTTGTTTGGTTCTTCATCTTCCGGCCTGTTAGAACAAAACTGAGAAGGGAATGCATCTTGAACCATATCAACGTAACGGTTAGTTGGTTCACTGTTCCTCCCAACAAATTTGTCGTTAATGGTAGGAACATTAACAACATCGAGCGTTTCACCGTGATAAACCCAAACATAATAATTTGGAACAAAACCTCTTTTGAATAGATGTTTTAGAACCACCTCTGGAGTAAGAAATTTAGAATTTTCACATCGTGCACACGGACAATATATTTTACACGTTCTTACGCACTGATTCTGACTTGTCGCAAATTGCATGAAATTCTGCAATCCCTCTTCATACTGGATGCTTAAACTGCCCGTAGATGTATCAATTCGCTCGTATAACCATCGTCTAGAGTGATAAATATCACCTCCACTCGATGTCATTTTTTTTTCGAATTTTCGAAGTTTGAAGGGGAAAAGAGAGGAGAAGAGGGTTTTATAAAATTATTTGCAACGCAATTTCATTGCTAACCGAGAAATGTAGCAACAAAATTGCGTTGCAAAGTAAAATCCGGTTAATAGACTTCACCGTTTTGCAACGAAACTTCGTTGCGACATTTCTCGGTTAGCAACGAAATTGCGTTGCAAAACAGATTTACAACGCAATTTCAATGCTACAAAAAAGCGCAATTCTGACACCGAATAATTTGCGTTGCTAACATCGTTAGCAACGAAATTATTGCGTTGCTACCTAGCAACGAAAATTGATTGCGTGGCAAATGCGTTGCAAAACGTTACTCGTTGCAACGAAATTTTCGTTGCTAATAGCAACGAAATTCATGCATTGTAAAAGCGTTGCTACTCGTTGTCGTTGCGTGCAAATGCGTTGCAACATTTTCGCCCGTCAAATAACATTGCTAATCGTTGCAACTTGCAACGCAATTTTCGTTGCTACTTTGCAACGAAAAAATTACGTTGCTACGCGTTGCAAAAACGTGTTAATTCGTTGTTATTTCGTTGCAAACTTTTTTCGTTGCAAAACGTTACTAAAGCGTTGCAAAGTTTGCAACGAAATAATTTTCGTTGCAAATTTCGTTGCAAAAACGCTGTTTTTTGGTAGTGAGATGTCGGACATCTATATTATCACATGATTAACGGATGAGAAAGCGGTCGAATTGGTTAAGGTTGATTGACACTATGCCTTACGTTCGACTGGTAAATATCGCGAGACAAAGGGACATTAGTTCGATGATATTGTAGGCACAATCGAAATGATATCTTGGTTTAACGTGTTTAGTTGATATGTCTTGCTAGAGGCCACTATCAACGTGTACGTTAAAATAAGATTTTATTGTTACGACCACATTAAATGGGGCCTACCGGGTTACACACATAGGGTTATATCGGATTTATATATTTGATATATGTCGGTTATAGGCTCAGGAATATTTTTCCGAAGCTATTTATTGCTCGGTTATTTTGTCGGTTTATATTCATGAGATTAGTCTCGGTGTATGTGATACATTTTCTGGATACGAGATACATTTCGTATGACGTAATACATTCATTAAATAAGGTTCATATGAACTTATTTAATGGAGATAGAATATGCCTCTTCGTATTCTGAAACCTACTAAATGAACTTGACTCTTCATTTGTTTTGAGATTTCTATAAATTGACTTCAGATGTCAGTTCAGAAATCATCGGAAAACAATAGAAATATAAAACCCGACAAAAAAAAAGTTTTCGAGCTGGAATACAAAAAGTTTCGTATTGCCTAAACCGACGAATCTCGAGGATATTAGCATACCGACCCGGCATGTGGATACCGGTAGAGGCGTTCTTCTTTGCACGTTTTTTTCTCATCTCCATGACATCTTCGACTCTCCGATTCTGCGTTTAAGGTACGTTTTACCGCACGTATTACGATAATCTGGGTAGTCTAGGTTTAAATTCATGCAATTGTTGTACGCAAATTATTCCGATGCGTAACCTAGACAGAAATCATCACTATGATGCGATCGTTAGTCTTCTCGTTTTCCTTCACATGAATCGTTCCGAACCGCTTTTTATTTTGGTTCTTATTTGGTACTTATTTATTAGTATTATACTGTCCCGAATCGTTATAATATCGAACCGAACCGAACCAAATAATATATGGTATTAGTTTAGTACAGATTTTATAATACTGAATAAATCATTTTCGAATCGAACCGTTAAATTTTCGAACCGAATCCTAAAACGTCCACCCCCAACAAGAGCGGATGAATGTGGTCCCTCTTCTTCAAAGTCTTTTGCCCCCATCTTGAGGTCATCCATCATCAAATCATCTCTTTTTTCCTACTTCTTCCGAGTTCACATTATATGGGCCTACTCCTTTATGGTATTCATACTCGGTTGTATTATGTTAGTCTTCTTCGGGGTTCCATTTTAATGCTACACATTCTTGACAACATATTAGGTTGCTTCTCGAGTGGTGATGATTTCATTAGATGATAAAACCTGCGGTATTATACCATTATGTGTGGTATCAATAAAAACCAAGAAAATCATAGAGTTTACTCTTTTCGGTTGTGATGTTTGAATGAAACTCTTTGATATTCTTACACATCCTCCTTTCGAACGTTTATCTCCTTCTAGGTCATCTCAAACCATGCATCATAGATTGCGATTTGTTGGAAAATGATTGCGATTTTAAGATCATTTGCATACATTTGCATTGCCATAGAAATTTGTCATCCACTTCACATTTTAAATGTGTCCGAGAAGGGAAAACATCATAAATACGTCTCAAATGCTAATCGAACTTCAACTATGCGAATGGACAATGGAAACGATGAAAAGATCAAAATGCTTAACAATTGACACGAATATTAGACCAAAATGCCCTTTCATAAAAAGTAAAAAGTAAAATTACACGAGTAAATCGGTCTTCTAAAATAAAATCACACGAGTATTTAAAAAGAGAAACCACCAAAGAATTGTGGAGTTTCCAAAGAGAATGTCAAGGACAACTCTCATAAACTATCGAAATTCGATGAAGAGAAACTATTACAGGCGGCAAATGAAGAGGCGAAACAAAGCTGAAACCGATGTCACATCGTCGAAATCTCTTGAATACGAAACTTGTTCAAAGAGATACTTTGTTTACTTGGCTGAAATGGAAAATGTAAATATATCGAATTTTTTTCCTCTGTTCTATAGTTTAGGATTTGGATAGGAATGGCTTGTATCGGACATAGTGAATCATACATAGAAATGATTTTGAAATGGAAAATGTAAATATACTGAACCTTTTCTTTGGATTTTTTTAGTTTATGTATTGAATGGCCGTAGTGAATCAAAAGTAATAATGAATATTTAATGGAAAATAAAAGTATATTGAACCGTTTCTTTGATTTTTTTAGTTTAATATTTGGGTCGAAAGGATTATTATGAGTCTCATAGATCATAATGAATCTCATGGATCGCAACTAGAGATATACCTGTATGGAATTGGGTGGAGTCTCATGCCCCCACCCAAATAATTAAAAGATATATAATTTACGATAAATTTTACAAATTTTTAATAAAAATTGTAAAAATCTTACAAGATCTTCAAAGTTGAAGAATTCAAATACAACATTCTAATTACACTACAAAAAAAAAACAGTCACACATATAACAGTCGTTAATCTGTCGCAATTTTGCAATAGAAAAAATATGCGTTTTGCGGCAGAGAGTGATGGATAATTCCGTCGTAACTTTTTTAAAAACTTATATACTATATATACATATATATATATATATATATATATATATATATATTTACATACACATACACATATATACACATGCATTCATATACACATACATTACACACATACAAATATACATACACATATACATTTCACATACACACATATACACATATATATATATACATACATAAATACTCATAGACATATACATATATACACATACACATACACATCTCACAAACACATACACATACATATAGACACACACATATACACATATATATTCACATACACATAAATACCCATACAATCACATATACATATATATTCACATTCACATATATATACACATACACATACATAAACACACATACACATTCACACATACATACACATTCACTTACACACACATATACATACATAAACACACACATACACATTCACACATACATACACATTCACTTACACACATACATAAACACACACATACACATTCAGACATGTATATACACATTTACTTACACACATATGTATATACACATTCACTTACACATACATGCACATATATAAACACACACAAACACATCAAACACATATATATATACATAAATACATATATATATTACTTTATGGGAGAAATTTGTCGATCATTGGAGATTAGAAGAAAATTGAATTTTTATTTTTTTGGACGAAAATTTTTTAAGTATGATGAAGAAGACGACTCGTGGTTTTATATTGCGGTTTACGACGGAAAATCTCGTCGCAATCCGTCACAAAACGAAATTAATTTACGCGCCCAAAATTCAAAAAATTTAATCAGAAAACGAAGCAAAATACATTGCGATGGAATATTCAGTTGCAATCCGTCGCAATTTTTAAAATTTATGTCGCAAATCATTTGTTTTTGTTGTGACAGAATTATCCTTTACAAACCGTAGCAAGTTACGACAGATTTTGCGACTGTTTACGACGGATAAATTTTTTTCCCACATTCTGTCGCAAAATCTTCGCATTTTGTCGCAATTTTCTATTTTACGGAAATTTTCATCGCAAATTCTGTCGCCATATGTAGGGGTGGACGTTTTAACCCGTAACCCGGGGGTTTGGAGGTACCCGGCTTAACAAGTACCCGAATAAAGGGTACCCGAATATTAACGATGATGAGATCGAGCATTAATAAGACTAAGTTTTCGACCCCCGAGTCCGAGTGGGGGTTTAATTATTTTACAAAGGGTACCCGGGGGTACCCGGTATATTTGTTAAAAATCTAAAATATACTTTATATCTATAATATTTTTGTCTAAATTATTCTTATTATTTATTAAAATACTTTTATTTTAGTTTAATTTTTTTATGTTATAAACTTTTTTATAAAAAAATTTCATCATTCCAAATTTCATTCTATGTAACCGAATCAACTATTCATCTCTCTCTCAAAATTTTACTCATCTCTCTTCATCGTGAATTTTTCTCTTTATACTTTGACCTCTCTTATTTGTATTTTCTATATCTATCATTTTATAGTTCAAAATTTTATAAATCGTATGGGTCCGGATACCCGCGAGTACAACACCGAGAATCTCATTAAACCCGAGCTACAAGTACCCGGATTTTATGAAGCCAAGATTGAGATAATATTTTTGTAAAACTCGTGGTAATGAAGACGAGACAGGGTTTTCTGAAAATTGGGGGTACCCGACCCGTGCCCACCCCTAGCCATATGCCGGTTTTTTTTTGTAGTGTTAGGGTTGTAATTAATATATAACCCTTGGCAAAACACGACGTTTGCGACTTTTGTGTTGATTTACGAACGATTAATAAATTAATTAGTTTACCAACAACGGTTGGTCCAAGTGGCACTACAAAAAAATTTCCGTATAGCTACGGAACTTGCGATTGAATTTTTCGTCGCATACAAAAATATGACGGAATACGACGGTTTCGCGACGGAATATGATAAAAAATTTCACGTCGGAAATAGTCGCACAATCCTTCGCATATTTACGACAGAATGCGACGGACACGTTGTTGTCGCAATAACAAACATTATTTGCGACGACAATTTTAATATGTGTCAGAATTTGCGACGCATTATGACGGAAATTTTCCATCGCAAATTTTATTTTTAATTATTTTTAATTTATTTTATTTATTTTTTTAGAATTTGCGAAGGATTTGCGTATTTCATTTATTTCCATTATTTTCGATGAAAATTTCTAATTTTATTTATTTTCATTATTTTCGATAAAAATTTTCAAATTTTTGCGTTTTTTATTTCGTTGGGCGACGATTGCGACGAAAATTTTCGTCGCAACACTAAATAAAAGGCGCAATTTCGTCTTCCTCCTTCAGACTTTGAAATTTTCAAAACAAAAACCACAATTTCCTCCAATCTTCTCCAATCGTTATTTTCTTCCAAATTTGTCAAGGTACGTATTTATATATCGTGTATGTATATGTGTATGAGTGTGAATATGTATATATGTGTATATATGATTATGTATATATATGTGTGATATTGTGTATGTATGTATGTGTATATGTTGTTAATATGTGTATGGTGTACGTATGCATGTATGTATGTATGTTTGTTTGTGAATGTGAATACGTTTGTGTATGAATATATATATATGTGTGTGAATATGTATATGAATGTGTATATGTGAATATGTATATGTATGTGTGTGTTGTGTATATATATGTGAATGTGAATATGTGTATGTGTATATGCGTGTATGTGTGTGTATGTGTATGTATTTATGTATATGTGTTTATGTATATGTATATGTGTTTATGTATGTATGTATATGTGTGTGTGTTGTGTATGTATGTGAATATGAATGTGTATGAAAATGTGTATGTGTGTTTATGTGAATATATATGTGTATGTGTATATATATATATGTAAAATTATATGTACATATGTGTAATATATGTGTATATGAATATATATATATATATATATATATACATACATACAATATTTGCGACAGATTTTTCCGTATTTTTTTAAATTAAAAAAATATTTGCGACAGATTTTTCCGTAGTTTTTCCGTCGCAAAACGCAGATTTCGTCCGTTGTAATTTTAGCAACTGATTAACGATTGTCAACCTTTTGCGACAACGTTTACGAACGGAAATTGTTCCGTCGTATTCTGTCGCAAATTTGTAATTGCGGCGGATTTTCTTTATATTTACGACGGATTTTGGATGTTTCTTGTAATGTGGTAAGCGACTTGTATTCGCTTAAAAAGGTCTCGAGTTCAAATCTTGGCGTATGCAGACATTATTGTTGGGAGACTCACCCACCATAGCCAGGTGCACAACCCGGGTCGGGTCTGGATTAGTCAGGGTAAAACTCCGGATACCGGACGGCAAAAAAAATTAATTAGTTTAATTTGTTATTTACTACAATCACCATAAAACGTCAAAAATGTAATCGCAATTTCTCACATGCATTTCGATCGCCATTTGGACGTTTGGATAATTAAAAAAAAACAAATTATCCTTATATTTTAAAAACCTATTATGTATATACACCATCACATACATATACACGTATACATACATATATTTTAAAACCCTATTGATATAACTCAGTCTCGGTTGTCCGAATTTGCGTAGGGAATGGTCGTAACCTTTGATCATCCTCTGTTTGCAACTCCATTTATTTATATTAGTAAAATAAATCGAATTACGGACCTTTTGAGAAAAAAAAAAGTTTTCATTCACTCACTGGAGGAGACACGTGATTTCATAATTCCAAATTTCCAGTTGCCAAGAAAAGAAAAAAAAAATGGGAAATGATGAGTCAGCAAAGTGGGGCCAGGCCTTCACGCTGGAAAGGTGTGGGCCACGTGATCTGAGCAAAAAGCTAAACCAACATCTTATCTTAAATGCTGTCAGAATGTGATTAGCTTCTGGTCTCACCTCCGCTTTGACCTACTACTACTGTCAGTATTATATATGTATATACATTTTTTTTAAAAAGAAAATTACATCAATTATATCGACACTCCGATTTTTGTCCAGTCACATACTGCAATCTATTAATAAGTATACAGAAGATTGTAGACCGGATCATAATAATATCATCTTAATTTCAAATTTATTTGGAATCAACCATATAAAAATTTTAGTTTCATTCATTGCGATTTTGGATTAAATCTTTTGAGTATTTTATATCATAAAATTTTAGTTTTTCACAATTAATATTAAAAATAGAAATCTAAACACATGAACAAGTGATAAGAGATGAATTCATGAAAGACAATCTAATTTTAGTCAATGTAAAAATGTCTACTTTTCTACAGATTACGTTCCGATATTTTACATCATTAATTTAAAAAAATTAAAAAATCATTTTTTGCGAACTAAACGATATGAATGTATTAATAAAATGTGTTAAGATTATTCAAAACTAATATATATATCGTCCTTGCATAGTTTTCAGATTAATTGTAAACTTCTATTAAACACAGAGAACAGTTTTAACCACTGAACCGTATTTATATCTTGGTGTAAAATAATTCGAATTTTATTCTTCAACTTTTTCCGATTAAATTAAACGGGCAGATATTTTCTATTTTTAATTAGGAAAAAGGAGGATATATTAGTTGTCAAGTCACTAGAAGGCGCTCGTTCAACGTGTGTGACTGTCATATAAAACCGACGGACCACATCGTACAGCCATGTTCGCACGTCGTTTGCCTTTTTCGTTGTTTCTTTTTTTTTTTGGATAAAAAAATTAGTTTATTTTATGTTTTATAATTTTTCTCGTAATATAAAACTCCAACGTCCTTCACCGTATTCGGTGGGACCCGTACAAATGTAAAACGTCAGGAACTTTGCCGTCCTCAATTTGTTCTTTCGTGTCCTTTTTTACTCCTTTTTAAATTTTGGCAAAAAAAAAAAAAAATTATTGAAACTTGGTGTTACTATTATTTTCACCGGAGTTGAATAATAATTAGCATTTTTGAGACACATTTCAATGATCAAATTTTCAAAAACACTATCATTATTATTTTTTGATCCACCTGCATCGTATCACACATATTTTCCAAGGGGACATAAGACTACTTTATTAAATTCGAGCACAGGAAGGAATAAAAATATAGTTATTTTTATTCTCACTTAAACCAAATCTTGTTTAAATATTAACACAAAAGAAAAAAAAAACAAAATAGAAAAGCAATACAAAATTTTAAAAATATATAGACTAATAAAAACCAGATCTAAATCGTATAATTGATCGGACCGTATATTTTCAAACTCTTAGCCGGTCATACCTTTTTATATTCTCTGTTATACAACATTGTAAGAGTTGCAACATCTTATTCCACACATCGGATTTAACCTCATTCGGAATGTTATCCGAACCCGAAAAATTCAAAAATATCAAAGATTTGTGAATAACATTTTCTTTATATTTTTACCAAAAAAAACATTTTCCTTATATTTTTAAAGATATTTTTTGCCTTTTGTAGATTCATTCAGTTTGTCCAAACAATAAGAAAATGGAGAGTATATTCTCTTTGCGACCAGACTCAAAGCAAGACTGTACTCATAATCATCCATTTCGATCAATAATAATAACTATATATCACCAGGCATTGCTACTTATTATCTGGTTGAGCAGGAAATTAATTAGTGCTTTCACAACTAATATTATCCAGTTTGTGTATATATATATATATATATGTGTATATATATAGTATCATTGTATCAGTTTCATGTTTACTGGCGCCAAATTATATAATATGGGATATCGGCTCATCCTATATGTTATTAAACCAGCCATGATGATAAGATGTGTGTTCATGTGTATATATATATGTATGTATGTATGTATGTATGTAGAATATAATATAACCTACAGTCTAGAGTACCCACACCCATATGGCCGAATCATTATAAATATATTCCAAATACATTAAATAAAAACGGAGAAATACACGCAGGGACAACGAGAGATACATACGTACAGTATGCAATCAATACATACACGTAAGCGAATTTACATATTGCTCTGTGTCTATAGGCGTGTATGTTTGTGTGTGTGATCACGTTGATCAGCAAAGCCTTACCTGTCCGCCAATCTGTCTCTCTGTTCTCTTCCTCCATTTCTTTATTCCCTCTCCCCCTTATTAATCCCAAACTCACACCTTATTTTCTCTCTCGCACTAACTACCTCTCTCTCTCTCTCTGTGATATCTCCCGGGAGATTTTTCCGACGTGGGTGGCCGGAGAAGATGACGACAATGACGGCGAGCAACAATGTGAATGGTCAGTTCGGGGACACGACGTTGACCAAGGTGTTCGTAGGCGGCTTGGCTTGGGAGACTCCGAAAGAGGCAATGAGAGAGCATTTTGATAAGTACGGAGAGATCTTGGAAGCTGTCATCATCTCCGACAAGATCACCGGCCGATCCAAAGGCTACGGCTTTGTCAGTCCCTCTTCGACCCTTTTTCCCTAATGCAATATAAATATGATTCGGTTGTTAATTCTGTATATTAAAAGGGTTAATTTGGTTCTTAATTGATCATGTGAGAGTCTCTAATTCGACTGGCAGGTTACTTTCAAAGAAGCCGATGCTGCGAAGAGGGCATGTGAGGATCCGACTCCGATCATCAATGGCCGCAGGGCTAATTGCAATCTCGCTTCCCTCGGCGCCCGTCCTCGCAGATCGCTAGCCACTCAACAAGGTACTTAAGAGTGTGGATTGTATTAGAGAACCGGTTTAGGTTTATTTGATTTAATAATCTTGTATAAATCATGTTAAAATCGTTTGAATTTCTCTAGAATTCAACATGGTATTACAAAAACATGCTTAGAAATAAAATATTTTCAATTTGGTCTATCGATTAGTTTTTATCTCGAAATTTTTTGTTGATTAGATTCGATTTTGTTTTGTTTCAATTTAAATAAAAAAAGTTGGAATGATTGTAAAGAAATTGTTCTCACCTTCACACAGAGACATATCTAATGTTCGAAAATTGGATCTGTCTATTTTAAGAACAATGAAAATAAATATTGTTTGTACACGATCCATCAAAAAGGTAGTCTTAAGAATTTTGGTCTTTGTTACATTTCATTCTCTCATTGGGTTCAAACAATTACAAATAATAATAATAATGTTTGAATTATTGTTTACTAATAATTGTCATCATCTTATCGAGAAGATGTGGGTAATGTGAAAGGATCCAAAGGTGGGAATAGGGCCACGTCAGCACGTGTGGTGGGGAGCCACGTTCAGATGTATTACCCTGCGGGATTCAATCAGCCACATCACCAGCCGCAACATCCGCCCGTCACTTTCTACGGGCAAACATGTTTTTCCCTCATTTCCTTTACATATTTATAATCTCAATAGTATAAAAATTCATAAAGTATAAACTGAACCGAATCGGTTTTAACTAGGATTTGTTTATAGTCTTTCTACGGGTAAAAATGTTTTTCCCTCATTTCCTTTACATATTTATAATCTCAATAGTATAAAAATTCATAAAGTATAAACTGAACCGAATCGGTTTTAACTAGGATTTGTTTATAGTTTAAAACAAATTCCAAATCAAGGGGTTGAATGGATGCAATTTCTGGAGTTTTTACAGTCTAAAAACTAAAAATATTACAATCAAAATTTCATAAATCTAATTTTCCTAAAAATTTGGAAAACTATTTTAATGAAAAAATCAAAAACTAAAAGCTAAAATCCAAAAATTCAAAATAAAAACCATTATGATTCATAATCTTAATATCATGAATACGATTCAAAAGATTCCAATATATATACACGGGAAAGTACTTTACAGTAATTCGTGTTTCATCTTATAGATTTTTTGTCGTTATTGAATTAGGTATCCTCCTACATACATTGCTCCGGACATGGGTTTTAACAACGTAAGTCTTTTCTTTTTTCTTTTTGGGTTAGTCTACGTATTGATTTGCCATTATAATGTGGCTTTTATTATCTCTGTGCAATGTATATAAAACATGCATGCATGTTATAGTAATTTCTTTATTATAAGATGTGGAAAAAATATATGTAAATAAAATTTGGTGTTTAGAAAATGGTGGGAGGAGCGTATATGAACGGACACTACGTGCAGCAGCAACATTACGGGCAAGTGATGGTAAGGGCAAACGCGATGGTGCCAGTCTTCTACCAACCATACCATCACCACTCCCACGTCGTCGGTCTTCCTCCTCCTCCTCCCGCTCCCATCCTCTCCAAGCCCCTCTCCTTCTCTCCTCTCCTATCTCAGGTATCCTATTAGCCTCTGTATTTATATATATATATATATGTATATATGTGAATTTTAAAAGAATATTATTGGAAGTGATACGGTGAAAAGTTAAAAAGATGTTTGTTGGGTTTTATTATATATATTCACGTAAAGTTAATATTAGGTTTTTTCCGATATTAATTTTAGTTTTGCTTTTTTATTAATATTAAAAATAATAGTTTTTTTCTTATTTTTATATGAATTAGTTTAGAAGATTGATATCGATTTGAATAGCATTGAGATGGTGATCGGAATAATTGTAACATAGGGCTATTTGAAACTAAAATATTATATTAAAGTATAGCGTATGCCCGTTTCATATGGCAAAACATGTCAGTGGGGTCACATGGCTCCACCAGGAAAACTGACAACTAGCTTTGGCACGTGATGCATCCTTGCGGCACGTGCTTCCGTGATTTGTTTGGGCCGGGTCCACTCCCCACTCTGGAACCATGTGGGCTTCTCTTTCCCAAATTACGGAAATGCCCTTACGCCCTCATTCCTCATTATATATATATGAATATATATGTATGTATACGTGGATATACACATTTATACCCCATATATATTAATACTATACAGGGCCGTCTCATTGTTAACGGAGGTCCCATGCAAATATTATATATCTATATCTATATCTATTTTTTTTTATTTTTTAATCAATTTTAATATATATATATATATACACATATTGAGATTTCCTAAAATTATATATTTTTTCAATCATAAAATAGAAAACTAATTTTATAATTATTTTTTATGATAACATTGTAAAAAAATTTAAAAACTTTATGACTCAATTTTTTAAAATTAAAAATAATATTTTTTTATAAAAAAAAATGAGGTCCCAAAAAATTAGGGGCTCTGATATTATACATATAAAATGGTGTGATTCTGTGAAGGAAATATAATAATAGAACTGATATCACAGAAACAGTTTGCTTGAATGTGTGGAATAGGAACAGTTGGAGGAAGAGAGCATCGTCGACAATGCCATGAGATGATAGCCGCTCGGACCAACAAAATAATGTCTATTAAAAAAACCTCTGCATGTTCCATTCCATTGGCTCTTCTTTCCAGATAAATTTATTATTTAATTTAATTCCTCATGTTTTTCAATCATCATTATCATTATTATTATAGTCAGTTGTATTTTCTCCAAGTCTAATATGACTAGCCAAAGTCATTATTCTTTGCGGCTCATTAGCTTTGAAAACTTATAAATAATTAAAAAAAATTAATTCATTTGTTATATATATTTGTATATTTTTTGTTCTTTATTAAGCCGGTGATATGATTTAGTAATTTTAGGTACTAAATTGATATTGTCGGAAAATCCTTAAAAAAAAAAACAAAAAAACGCAAGATTCAGAAACGAAAATCAATCCATTTTTTTTGGAGTCAAATGAACGCTATTCAGGACCATCTCATGATATAATTAAATAAATAAAGACTAGGCAATTAATGTATTGCCAGATGGATTCATTTTGCGGCAAGCACCATTTGATTTGGAGGAAGAAACAGCATATAAGATGTAGGAGATGATAACTCTTATAAAACAGCATATAAGATATAAGATATAAGTTGCAAGGCTGTTTGTTGACGTGAATTTACTCAGACCGCCACCGCGAAACATTGCAGTCCAGCTTCCACATGGGGAGGAGCATATCATATCGGTATCCTATGAGTGGCTGCCTCCATCATGTCCGAATTGTGCGCAGGTTGGCCATGACAGCAAACATTGTCCGTCCATGCCTCATCCGACAGAAACTCAGCCTCTTCCTTCGGAACCAGTAGTTCACGGTCCGGAAACAAGGCCCTCTCCGGCCAGCCCCCCACAGGCCACCAAACAAGCAGATGGAATAGATCCAGTGGATCCAATTCCTACATCATTGATTGACCAGATTGATTCTCAAGCCCACAAGGCAGAGGATTCACCCCCACCGGAGGTTACCTCAGAGGAGAAGATAGAAACTCCCGAAGCCACAGCGGGCATGTCATCCCCCGCTTGTAGCTCTCAAACGACGGAAAGTCAGCACGAAGAATTTACTTTGGTAAAAACAAGAGGACGTAGGAAAGGTAGAAACCGAGGTCGGGGGGCCTCGAGAGGAAACAAACCCCTTTAGTCATGATTTTTTGTTGGAACGTAAGGGGCCTAAACGGCTCGAATAAGCAGTTTTTGATTCGTAGATGGATTTTGGAGCATAAGCTCATTGCGGGAGGATTATTGGAGACCCACATCCAGGAACATAATGCCGACCGTATTTTGGCCTCGATACCATCAGGTTGGAGGCATTTTTGTCATTTTGAAGCGGGGGAAACAGGTAGAATTTGGTTGGTTTGGAAACCAGAGATTTCGATCATGATACTAAGCTGTTCAAAACAGGCCATTACTTGCATCATACAGAGTCCGGACAATGGCTTGGCTCTGGCAGCTACTTTTGTCTATGCGTCAAATTCTATGAATGAGAGGCGTGCTTTGTGGCGGGATCTAGAGGACATAGCCTCTGTACAACCGATCCCTTCTTCTCCTTGGCTCATCCTAGGAGATTTTAATCAAATACTTTCTCCAATGGATCGCTCGGATTTTATGGCTACCAACGCCTTATCGCAGGGAGCCATGGAATTCCAGAGTTGTGCAGAAGCTGGGGGTTTCTCGGACATTCCTGGACGAGATTTACGATATACGTGGTGTAACAATCACACATTGAATCCTCTTTTTGTCAAGTTGGACCGAGTACTCGGAAATCAGGCTTGGTTAGATAAGTATCCAAATGCATACTCAGAATATTTACCTCCTGCTCCATCGGATCACTCTCCGGCAAATGTTCACTTCCCGGATTGGAACAAGGTATCAAAACCCCCATTTAAATTCTATCACCATCTCATCACTTCCTCTAGTTTTGAGCAGGTGGTTCAGACAAATTGGCAAGCAAGCCTCCTTACGGGCACCCATCAATTTCGCTTCACCCGAGCTCTGAAGTTATTGAAACAACCTCTTCGCGAACTAAACTCGACGAACTTCAGCCAACTATCATTGAGAGTTAAAGAGACCAAGAAGGAGTTGGATGGAATACAAGCAGCATTACTCTCTGATCCATCACCCTTTTTAGTTGTAGAGGGGACGCGGTTGCGGGACAAGTGGCTGAAACTTTCTGTAGCGGAAGAAAAATTTTACAAGTAGAGATCTCGCATAAGATGGCTCAACCTCGGTGATAAGAATACAACATTCTTCCACAACATTACCAAGATCAGAAAATCCCATAACCGTATCAATTACCTCGAGGATGGACTTGGGAATAGGTGTTCTTCCTCGCAGGAGATTGGTCAACATGCAGTCCAATATTTTTCTGATTTAATTGGCAGAAGAGATCCAGAAATCAGGGAACCAACACTGGAACAACTCCGGGATCTGATCTCCTTCAGATGCACATCAGATCTCAGCCTTGGCCTCACGGATATTCCCTCTGCAGAGGAAATAAAACAGACCCTATGGTCATTTCCGAACAACAAGGCGCCTGGTCCGGATGACTTTCCAAAGGAATTCTTTGTGGGGGCTTGGAACACAGTGGGTGAGGATTTAATCCGAGCTGTCCAGGATTTCTTTGTTACCGGAACACTACTTGGACAGATTAATGCCACATCGGTTGTGCTTATACCCAAGAAAACCGGTGCATCTTCCCTGGCATATTTTAGACCGATAAGTTGTTGTAACACTCTGTACAAGATTATATCCACCATCTTAGCAAGAAGATTCAGACCGATACTTCAACGGTTGATATCTAGGAATCATGCAGCATTCTTGAAAGGTAGACTAATGGCTGAAAATGTCCTCCTTGCAGCAGAGATACTCCGTTCTTGTGAGCGTCAAGGAGCTCCTCCGATGGCGATGGTAAAGATTGACATAAAGAAAGCATTTGATTCAATTGATTGGCGATTGGTTATAAGGCTCCTCCAAGCAATAGATCTACCGTATAGGTTTATTAGATGGCTGGAACTTTGCTTCACAACCCTAAAATTTTCAATCGCCATTAATGGGGAACTACACGGCTTCTTCAAGGGTAGGCGTGGTCTTCGACAAGGTGACCCGCTATCACCATATTTGTTCATACTTTCAATGGAGCTTTTATCACAATCCTTAAACCAAGCTGCGAGGCTCGGGAGATTGTCGCTACATCACAGATGTCGAGATCCAACCATCACGCACCTTACCTTTGCAGATGACATTATTATCTTCTGTAAAGGTAATTTGGAATCTGTAAATGAAGTTCTATCATTATTGAATGAGTTTGGCATATCCAGTGGACTGCAAATTAATCGGGCAAAGTCAGAACTGATATTCGGGGGGGGTTTCTGACAGTGTTGGGCAAACTATAGCATCGGCAACAGGTCTTCCCCTTGGTTCCCTTCCGGTTAAATATTTGGGGGTTCCATTGAGCTCTAGAAGACTATCAAAGCGGGACTTTCAACCGTTGCTTGAGAGAATTAGAAGCAAGCTGTCATTGTGGAAAACAAAGTTTTTATCTATGGCAGGGAGAGTGCAATTGATCTCAACGGTTATTTATGGGATGGTGAACTCATGGAGTTCAATGTTTGTTCTTCCTAAGTTCCTTCTCAAATCGATTGACTCATTGTGCTCGTCTTTTCTCTGGTCTAATACAGCTGAAAAATCAACTGGACACCGCATTGCCTGGGCATCGGTATGCTTGCCTCGCGACGAAGGGGGGCTGGGAATTCGGAAGCTTGAGGAACAAAACCTGACTTTTCGGCTAAAACTAATATGGAACCTACTCAGCAAAGCTGGCTCATTATGGTATGCTTGGAGTACGAAACACTTACTGAAAAGGGGGATGCTACTGGACTTGTAAGCCTTCGGTAAATCACTCATGGAACTTTAATAAGCTCATCCATCTCATAGTCACGGTCAGGAAGTTTCATCGGAAACAAGTAGGGGATGGCAGGAGTACTTGGTTTTGGTATGATCACTGGGTATCTTCAGGTCCGTTAATTACGATCTCCGGCGAATGTGGACCGAGTCTCGCCCATATCCTGAAATCAGCTAAGGTGATTGATGCAACAACCGAGAGTCACTGGCACCTCCCACCAGCGAGAGGGGTAGGTATGGAGCTAATCCAGCAGGCTCTTATTACTACCGACCCACCACATCCGGATAAAGGCGAAGATATACACCTATGGAGAGACCACATGGGGAAATTTAAAACCTCATTCTCATCGTCTTCCACATGGAAACAACTAAGGATTCAGAGGCCGAAAGTTCTCTGGTATGATCTAGTTTGGTTTAAACTTGCTATACCGAGACACTCTCTTGTTTTCTGGCAGGCCATAAACCAAAGACTACCGACAAAAGATCGACTGATTAATTGGGGTATTCAAGTGTATTGTGTATGTATTCTCTGCGAAGAGGCTCAGGAAAGTCATTCACACTTATTTTTTGCCTGCCCTTATACTTGGACACTTTGGAACTTTTACGCATCCAGGTGTTGGACCTCGCCTCCGGAAGATCTGCAGCTTTGCATTTCCTGGTTGAATAGCCAAACAGACAGATCGTGCAACCGCTATCTAATCGTCCGCCTAATCATTCAGGTGTTAGTATACGAGATATGGAGAGAACGAAACTCGAGAATTTTTGATGGTACAAGAAGGACATTACAAGATATGCGCATGCACATCGGCAACATGATTCGTGATATCTTCCTCTCGGCTCAAAAGGGGAAGTATGATACTGGTAACATTATGTTACAGGATTGGTATTACCTGTTGGGGAGTTGATTACTAGGGGTTATTATCTGAATATTGTTGCGTAGTTAGTTTTTAATTGATCGTTGGGGAAAAAATATACAGTCTGAGTACTGTTGGTCTTGGATGCAGCCATGCTGATTTTGTAAACAATATTTTTTGGTTAATATAAGAAATCACATTCATACCAAAAAAAAAACTCTTATAAAAAATATATATATTTCTTTGTTTTTTCAGAACTTTAGAGATTTACATAAACAATATTTAGTGATATAATAACTATACGAGAAAAATTGCTGAAATGTTCCAAAAATGAAGAGAGGTCCGCAAATTGTTCTAAATTAAAACATTACAGTTAAAAAAATCAATTAATAAAATAAAATCATAACTTAAAAAAAAAATTTACATTAAAATGAAAACTTATATATATATATAATTTTATAGTAAAAACTAGATTATATATTTTGAATCTCGGATATATATATATATATATATATATATATCTAGAAATCATAAATTATTGTATTCAATTTTTTAAATTCTGAAATAAATAGGAACATCTATAAGTTAAATTTTCATGGGGTTTTTCCTATATATAATTATATATTATTCCTTTTATTTTAATTGTTTTGAAACTAATGATTGAAATAATTATCCTAATTAAAATATATTATTTATAAGTCATGGACTCCACTTTTTTTTTTTTGAGGAGAGACTTACCGAGTTTTGGTCTGAAACCCGACCGACCCGATCCGGCCCTGACTCATTTGGTCGAGAGTCTAAAAACTAGAAATCTTAACGGGGTTATATATATTTTTAGTCTAAGGTCCTTATTTTTTTGGGCAAATTTAAACCAACATGATTACTTTTGTTTTTTCAAACTAAACGCATGAATTCATCCATACAATATATGGATATGCCATTTTTTTTGTGTGGAAATGGTTATGCAAAGTAAAAATGGCTGAAAATAATCCAATATTTGCATCACTTGAGATTTCCCATGCTAATTTTAATAACGTACGTGTCTCTAATGTTTGTTAATTTATCTTTTAAAGCTCTTTTCTCTTCGATGTTATTTAAATTATCCACAAAAACGGCTAATCGGAACATCAAACACATTATTTTTTGCGTGTAATAAGATTGATGAATTTTGCATCGTGGCAAAAACATTGATCTTTAAAAAAAAGGCAACATTTATTTAAGGGAGAAGGTGACATTTTGTAGTAGTGAAAATGAAACAATAACTATTCTTTTTTGGAAAATACAAATGTTAAAAAGTAGTAACATTTTACAATATTCCTTTGAAAAGAAAACATTTTACAATATTCCAATTTTCTTCCGTTCACTTTAAATTTCAATTTACTGGTTCTTGTAAAAATGGAGTCTTTTTTTTTCCGCCACGGTACAAATTTAGACATTATATGATTATATCCATTTCCTCATATATATGTACATATATATATATAGAAATACGACAGACGACGCGGAAGGATCAGGACCTTCGATTTAGGTGTTCTAGGTTTGCATCATCGACGTATTCTCCAAATTCGTGGAAACCCCAACGAGAAACGGGGGGAAAAAAAACCCGAACTACGAAATCTTCTGTGGAACCTTTGAAGAGAATTAAGAGAGGGGTTAAAAGGGACGACGATGTGTTGATTACAGATGACGAAAACCTCGACGGGCGGCTCGTTTTGTGAGGTGGTGTGCTTCGTTTTCGCTGTTAGATCTTCTTCTTCTTCTTCTTGAATCCCGCAGTCTCTCTGAGGTCAAAAAGTCCCCAAATTCACTGAACTCGCCGTTTCTTTCTGCGATTCTTTGCAAGATCTGGGGAGGTAACTCTCTGAAATTTCACTTTCCCCGTCTGTTTTTCTCCCTCGGAATCTGGGTGTTTTCATGGTTCGTTCTATGTATACCCATGTCTCGTTTTGAGGAATTTGTTCGGGTTAAATTGTAAAATTTTTGTCCTTTTTATGTTTTGGGGTTCTTGAGTAAGTTTGAGCTGTACCCAGATGTTTTCCATGGACGAACACAAGGAGGAAGGTGAGTTTGTCCGTAATTGCGAGGAGTCTGTGAAAAGTGAAACCCTAGGTGGTAAGGTTGATGTTCCGTTGAAAGACTCTAACGGGGATGCTAATACAGCAGAGGGTTCAGATTCTGGTGTTTGTAATAGCGGTGACTTGGGTAATGGAACTGGCGGAGGTGGAGAGAACCATGGTGATGATGGGTCGGGGACTGAGACAGGAAGCTTAGAAATGGAAGATAGTGATAAGGATGATTCAGTTTCTGACGAGAAAACAGATAAGGCAGATGTAGAAAAAGCTGAGGAGACGGGTGTTTCTGTGGCGAATCTGGAAACTGAGAACGAGGATGTTGGGCATGATGATGATGATTCAGAAGGAACCGAGAAGATGGTTAGCTCTGCTGAGGTTGAAACGAGGGAGGCTATTGCGGAGCCAATGAATGAGAGAGGGGATGCAGAGTCTTGTGATGATGCTGAAAGTGGTGAGAAATTGGGTACCTCTGTTGAAGCTGAAATAATAGACGACACAGTGACGCCAGAGACTGAGAGGAGAAGTGGTGAAGTTGGGAGCGAAGTGAATGTTGTTGAGAAAGCAAAGTGTGATGTTGAGGTTAAAAACGGTGGTGCAAGTGATGTTGGGGAAACCGAAATTGTTGATGCAGATAAATGTTCAGATGCTGCAGAGAAAGTTTCGTTACAAAAGAGTGATGATAATGACAAAATGGATGTTGATAGTGAAGATATGATTAGCAAGGTCGAGGATGAGAAAGTATGTCCTTCACGTGATGAACAGAAAAATCTCGAGTCCGAGACATTAGATGTTAAGCCTTCAGAACATGTGCATGCTCTGGAGGAGCCGGACCAAGTGACAAAAGGGGAAACTGCTGCAGTTGTAGACAGGGCGGATCTGAAAGTGCAAGAGAGTAGCTCTGCTGCAGAAACATGTTCTGAAGAACCAACTGCTGCCATGAATCAGAAAGAAGAAAAAGGAGAAGCCATGGAAATTGATTCTGTTGACGGGGAACATGTGAAAGAGGTTGACCAACTTGGTGGTGATGCAGAAAATGCTGGCGAGGAATCTACCGATGCAAGTACGGTAGAAACCCAAGATGTTCCAGCGGGTGAAGCTGACCAGGAAGATTCCAATGTTGAAAAGAGCACAGAAACTGATAAAGAGGAACAAAGGGATAAGGATGTTACAATTGTGGATGTTACAGATAAAATCATATCTAAAGATTCAACAGACCCGGGCAATCCAATTGAAGATGCTTCTACAGGTGAAGTTGAACAAATGGATCATAATGTTCTTTTTGATCCAAATTCTGATATTGCCAACTATATTGATTTCAGTGGTGTATCATGTTGGTCAGGCAATATTCAAGAAATAAGAACTGACACTGGGAATGTATCTGGGGAAGTTACTGACACAAATAAGGAAGTATCCCACCAAACACACAATTGTGGTACAGAATCTCCAGCTTCTGCTGCAGATCATCTGGAAGATACTTGTGATGCAGATTTGGTTTCTTCGGTAGTTGAAGAAAACCGAGAAGAGAAAGATACTGTAGTACAAAGAGATGTGGTCGCAGAGCAAAAGGGTGATGCAAATGAAGCTCCTGATGTTGATATGGAAATGGCAGAGAAACTCGAGGCTTCTGAACATGACGATGGAACTGATTCCATTACTAAAACTAAAGGTGTGAAACGGAAGGCTGATGATGTCTTGGGCGAAGATTCATCACAAGAAGTTAGGAAGACCATTTCAGTGGCGAAGGTGTCTGTTAGCCCTTCTCACCCCCAGAAGCCATCCTTTAAGATCGGTGCATGCATAGCCAGAGCTGCTAGCCAGATGGCTGGCCCTCCTTCAGTTTTAAAGGGTAGTACTTTCGGTGATGATCTTTCTGTGGATAATTTTCTACTACAGCTTCAGTCTGCAGCAACAGACCCAGCCCAAGAAAATGTTGTTTCTGAGATTGCTGCTGGATTTTTCTTAGACTACAGAAGCTCGGTGGTATCGCTGCAGCCACCCCCAGATAAAGTGAGCGGTAAAAAAGGTAGACAGTCCAATTCTAGTATAGGAGGAACTGAAGCATTTGAGTTTGAGGAAATGAGTGACACGTACTGGACTGACAGGGTGATCCATAATGGCGGTGAGGAGCAAATTCCACCCGCTGAAAAAGGAGATTATCAAATTGTGCCGGTTGAGTTGAAACCTGCTCAGATTCAAAGGAGTCGTCGGCCATACACCAAAAGGAAACATGCTGAGAATAATAATAGTAATAAAAACTCGCTTTCAGCCTCTGACAAATCAGCGGGCTTTGACGAGAATGCACCGGCTGAGCTGATAATGAACTTCTCCGAAATGGATACATTACCTTCAGAGATTAGCCTGAATAAAATGTTTAGGCACTTTGGACCGATACGGGAATCTAAGACAGAAGTAGACAGGGATACCAGCAGGGCGAGAGTAGTTTTCAAGAAGTGTGCCGATGCTGAGGTTGCTTACAATAGCGCAGGAAGGTTCAATATCTTCGGGACAAAGGTTGTGAATTACGGTCTCAGCTATACAATTACAGAACCATTTAAAATTCAGCCTTATATCGTGTCCTTAGGCGAGGAGGACAGAGCCCTCTGTCTTCCATCTGAAAGTTAGGTTCCTCAGCCATGGTTCAGGTAAATCTGCCTCCCTTTACTTCTCCATGCTTTAATCTCTTCAAATGGCCTGTTTCTGCAAATACTCATTCATACCCAATACGAAATTTAGTGAGAGATGGATTACTCAGCCTGAAAGTTGGGTTCCTTTAGCTCGGCATCCATGTTTTATGTCACCAATATGAGGATATCTGCGATTGCTATCTGCTATTATTCGAATACACATCAATTATCGAGCCTAGACGTTGTCTGCTACATTCAAATTGGTAGTTATAGCAAGCAAGATTAGCAAGATTGTGGATTTTCGCCTTCCACTCGTGCATCCACAGTCCATGCTTTTAATGGGCACATGATTGGGTTTGACAAGAACATGTGTGCATCATCATCTTGAGCTTGTCATCATCATGATATGTCCTTTGTCTGCTCATGTTTTTAGGAGGAGAATCTGGAGAATCCCAGAGGAGGGTAAAACGAAATCAGGATACATGGAAGACAGTAGCTGTTGCTTTACCATTGTATTTTTTTTAGGGTTCTAGGGTTTTTAGTTTGTTGCAACCAAACCAAACCATGTTGAGGAAACACACCTGTCCGAGATGTGTATTGTTTGTTAGAGACTTTTTTTTCTTTAAATGTCTGTTTTTTTTATTAGGTCGTTCTCATGTTTCTTTGGGACCAATGTTGTCTACATGTTCTTAGCTTTTTTCTCTTAGTTTTAGGGTATGAAGTGAATTCAGAGTCATCAAATGATTCTTAGGAAAATCTGTTTATTAATCCCTTTTTTTTAAAAAATTGAAAACATGATTTGGTTTAGGACCGACTTGTGGAAAGAGTCCATTTTTACATCCCTAACCAATTCAAAAAGTATTTAGAGAGATTTTCTTGTCTTAAACTAATTAACCAAAATGGATAATAGCTATGGAAACCCATATCAAAGACGGACTTAGACGTGTCACTGGCCATAACTTTATTGCCGCATGCTTATAATTAAATTGAATTTGGCGCATGCTTATATCTAAATTGATCTCAAATTATAAGTTATAAAATAACCAAGCAACCCTTACTTATAAAAGGTCGATGTGTATATATGGTGTCAGACATCATCCTCTCACACGCTCACAGAGAGAACACGATTTCTTGCAAGCTCTCCAATAGAACCTCTCTTAAGATATTCTGCAGAGACTATATGCACGATGATGATGAAGGCATTTCTTGGTCTCTTCCTTCTCCTGGCCTTGATGACTTGCCATTCAAGTGAGATCTACTTGTCCGATATGTCATTTTTCTCCAGTGTAATCATCTTTCCAGTTGAAAAGGAAGGATTTTTCCATCTGGGTGCCCATTAATTTTTCATAATCTGAAATGGGTTTCGAAAAAAATCGATTTTTATCCAACATAATTGCTCATTCATGTTGAGTTCTGTCGTTCAGATGCGACATACTGTCTGTGTAAAGATGGGGTAGGGGACAAACAGCTTCAAGCAGACTTGGACTACGCATGCGGAGCATTGGCAGACTGTTCAGCCATCCAACCAAACGGCGCCTGTTACCAACCCAACACTCTTAAGAGCCACTGCGATTATGCTGTCAACAGTTATTTCCAAAACGCTGCTCAGGCAGCTGGAAGCTGTCACTTCTCCGGCAGTGCCGCTACCAGTGAGAAACCTCCTCCAAGTAAGCGATCACACAAAAGCCTCTATCTCTTTCCAAAGGTTCATAAACCCTTGTCGGGTTGGCGAGAAAAAAAAAAGCTGTATGTTTTTCTTATGATGTTTCCCTCTTGCGAAATCCCTGCAGATGTGGTTGCTGGTTGCGTCTATCCTTCAAGCCCCAGGTATGGTTTCCATTATATTTTCACTCCTGAATCGCTTTGTATAATGATTGGTATATCCTAATAATGACCAATTTAATTGCATTTTCCATATTTTTGCTTCAGCGATGCAAAGGCACCACCAACAGGAGGATCAGGAGGAGGAAGAGGAGGGTTTCCTGGAACTACGCCAAGTGGAACACCGGTCGGAAACACTCCCTACGGCGGCGGAACACCGGTCGGAAATACTCCCTACGGCGGTGGAACACCGGTCGGAAACACTCCCTATGGCGGCGGAACTCCGGTCGGAAACACTCCCTACGGAGGCGGAACTCCGTTCGGAAACACTCCCTATGGAGGCGGAACTCCGGGAGGTGGAATGGTGTTCGGAAAAGATGATCCAGATGATGATGATGATGAAGGGGGTGCCGCAAGTTTGCACGTCTCCTCTGCACTCGCCGCCATCGGGTTCTCTGCCCTGGTGTTTCTGTGGAGCCATTGAAACATGGGCTATGCTTTGTTTGACGACAGAGACTAGAAATATATATAAAGGCCCTCTTTTTTTTTTTTTAATGTAAACGAAGATAGTTTCGAGTTTATTACGTATCAGTTTCAATTATTAGAACATAGTTAATATAGATTTTCTTTGTATTTATTCTGCCATGTTACTCAATTGTGAATGTTAGTGCTTTCTATCAACTTTTTTTTATAACAAATTTAAAATAATTAATAACATTGTATAGTCTACATTTAGATACTTACTCGTACTTAATAATCTCTTAAAACCATTTACAATACCATAAAATGCTTACTAGTGTTCACTGTATTAGTTTAAATAAATTATTCGTCATTATTTTACTCTTGAAAAAACTATTTTAGTACATGATGTTTTTCAAGATAAATTGAAAAAAGGGCAATATTTAGTATAAAAATTAACGTAGAGAAACAACCACACCACAAAGGACAATATATGATAAACCATTTGAAAAAAAAAGTAAAAGAAAATAAATCGTGAGAATATTAAATATCTAATTTTCAAACTCGTAATATCAATTAGATCATGGAGATATCGAAATGAAAAAAAGTGGATAATAAACTAATTTACTACGTTGTGGGAAGAAAGAAATCTATTTATATTAATAAAGGAGTTTAAAGAGATTTGGTGAAGCCACCTAAGCATCTTATATGACAGTTTTTTTCATTTCTATTGGTTCATAAAAAATTCATTAGGTATTTATAATTAGAACATTTAATTTATATTTTTCATTGAATATAACAATTATATTAAACAAATAATAATAATAATAATCTAAAAAAATATCATGTTTATTACATAAAAATCATCTTGATCTTAATTTTACATATTATTTAGAATTTTATTTACTTATATTTATCTTTATTTTTCATCCAAGATAACTAAATGGTTAGGGATAATTATATTATTTGGTGTATAAAAACTTATACACCCAAAGCAAATTTTAAAAAAAAAATTTAACACAATAACGGTAAGACTTTGAAACGTGACATTTACTAGCCACTACTACTCACATTTATTTTTTTAATTAATATTATTTTACGTTTCTTAACATGCGTTCATATATTTAGTAAATACACTATATAAAACAAACATTAAAAAAAAACGTATAAAACTCTAGAACGTGCTGGTGATTAGCCCATTACTAAGCACATTTATTATTTTTCGTAATTAGTATTATTATCTTATCATGCATTGGTATTTAAATTAACTTACATGGTACCGAACAAAAAATTAACTTACATGGTTTCCATGGAACCATACCTTCACGAGGAGAATCGGGCACAATCTGGAAAAACCGACAGTGGCTTATCGCTTGATCAGAGCGTCATACGGATCTAAAACAATAGGATGTGGACATCGTTCAGAGCATGATCGATCAGTTCATGATACAACCACAGAAAAGAGACGAGTTTGGCTGTTTCAAAAATAGTTTCAAGGAAAATGCATGAGAAAGGTGGGTTTCAATCGAGAGTTTCGGTGAATAAGTTGATGGATACTTGGCTGAAATCACGAGGGATCCGAATTCGCCCGTGGCTAGGTCATGTTTTCCGTCTCTCACTTTCTAAGTTCCTAGCTATCGCCGAAAAGATTTCAAATTTCCCGACTAACTTCGCAGAATTTACGTACCATTGACATGTTTTTTAAGGTATGCTCATATTTTCTTCACAAATCCTCCAATAGAAATTCTTATCTTTCCTATCGGTTTTCTGTCAGAGCTCCTGATCATGGTTTTATTGGAACGATTAGCATTAGCCACCTGGTTTTTGGATCCGGGTTGATGTTGGTATGTTTTAGATTGTTTTCTATAAACGTTTTTTCGGTGAATTTAACTTTTTTAAAAACTAAATTATATATATATATATATATATATATATACACACATGAATCATATATTTATAATTAATTTTTAATACACATTGAATACACAAAATTATGTATGTATATATATGCCTACATGTATGAATCTATATATATAAAAGTTAGATTTGAAGGAATATGGTAGAGCCATCTAGAATCCAACTCATCATCTGTGTGACATTTGTTTTTAATTTGTATTTATGATTTAAAAAATCATTAATTAATGAGCAAAATGTACATAAATAATATATTAATAATTGTAATAAAATAAAATATGAAATAAATAATAATAAGAGTTGAGGTAAATATACTTTGGTAACGTATTGAGAAAAGAGAGAGGATAAATTTAATATAAGAAAAGAATGGGGACAATTTAACGTTTAAAGGTTACGCTTAAAGGTTACCTTGGTAACTATTATATTTCAGTAATTTTTTTTATTAATTTGTTTGTTCAACACGTGGGTTTGACATTGACTATGCAGTAAGGTACTAATTTTTTTAAAAAAAAAACGTAGATACCCACCACTACCGACATTTATTATTTACTTATTTCCATCATTGTATATTTAAAATTTTAAAAAATTAATTGTAGAGTAAACCCATTTATTGTACTATATACTCTACTATATAACACCGATTTCTACCATTCGTTTCTCCTTAAAAAACAATACAACAAAAAAACTCTTACAATTGGAGTTTAAAGTGACAACGTAAGGTGATAGGAGTCACTTGCGCACAACACGATCCGGATCATCTTATTTATAGATAAAGTCGTCGAAGTTTCGGAAAATTGACAAGGTATGATAGTTTCAATCCTCTTTGTTTCATCCGCGTTATCATGTTTTCTATTTAATGCTCTTTCAAATATGGTTTTGGATTTGATTCTTGGATATAAGATGTTTTTAGTTAGATCGAGATGATAATCTTTTTTTTTGTTATATATGCGAGAACCGGTAAACGACATATATATCCATATACTTATATTAAAACATGGAATCTCTCACCATCTTCTATAATTTGTTTCTCCTACAAATACAGTGGAATGGTCTTGGGTAGTAGTTAGTGTTGAAGATTTGATTTGATGCTAGGATGATATGTGATACGGCATTGCTTTTTTTTCGCTGGAGATTTGTTTACACTGAGCGTGGAATTGCATTGTTATCGACAGCTGATAGGATTTCTGTCTTTCCAAGTGTCCGGAATATGACATTATGCTGGCCAAACACGAAGCTTGTCATGATTATTAAGCTCGGCCTTTACAGTCGTTAACGATTATTACCAAGTAAATACCCAAAGCATCCATCATATATATATATATATGTTATCACTCCGTATATACTAAAGATGGTTCCTTTTGTGTTTTTTGATCATGATCATGGTGATTCTGTATCCACTCCTACATTCTGTTTTAGTTATGGAAACGATATGCAGTTGGAGAGACTCCGAGAACCGGTGGTTCAGAGATGCAGGTCTCCGAATCTCTTTTCTTTATTTCGACGAGACTGACATTTACCCGAGCCGATTTAATCTGCGTAGAAACCTGCATACTCAAGCTAACTTGAATACGGTTAAGGCGGTAATATAGGGAAAGCTGTAAAACTAACTTGAAAAGGATCTTGTGCAAGTTCTCGCCTAAAAATCTAGCCAAATCTCTCATGTTTCGGAGAGACATGGTTATACTACGTCGTGTTTAAGTTTTTTTTAGCTACAATAATTGTTGGAATAACCATGGAAAACTTTCTTCTTTAGTTTTGTCTTTCTTTCTGATAGACAGAAGTTAAATGTGAGCTTATCATTTGTATTTTTATTCCCTCATACTCTTGATACATGTTTGCTTGGTCCATTGAAAACATAAACAAAATATTGGAAAATTAATAAAATTCAATTCAATAAAAATATTCTTTATATGTTAAGTATAAATTGGAGTTTGACATATAAACTTCTTATTTGGAAAAATTTTACATTTAAATTTCCTATACTAAGGATGGATAATTTTATTTTATATTCTCATTTATCTTTTTATTTTAAAATTTAAATTTATATTTCTAAATTATCCCAAAAAATATCATACATCATATCTAATTTTTATATAAATAAAAATATTGAGCTTTAAATATAATCAAAATTTATATCAAAGAAAATGATTTTTATACAAACTAAAATATTGTGTATATAATCATTTTTAATTCAATAATGTTACAAATGATAACTAATAAAACCAAAAAAAAACCAAACGGTCAAGACTAAATAACTTAGTATTCATTAGTCCACTACATGTGAAAAATACAAGGAGAGCCATTAGATGCTAAGCTTGGTGCTATAAAAGTCGGTGTTTAGATTGCTACCGCGACCACATCACGACTAGAGTCTGTCGGTGAAATTCAGTAGAGCTAGCAGTGTAATCGTGTTGTTGATGCCAGAATCAGTCATCGAAAAGTATGGTACATGTTCGTGTCGAGGAGTTCTGGAGGAGGATTCCGATCTTCATGTTGAAACCCGTTTCAGAGGTCGCCCTTACCGATCACGCCGAAACTGTAGTTGAATATGGTGGCATGGTTTCCATTGACTATGATAGCTACGATCTCTTTCGATCCAACCTCTACAATCTCTAATAATATAAGTTATGTTCGAATAGTTATAGCCAAAAGAATGGTATGGTATGATTATGTTCCTTGCAACCATGTTTGTTGTTAATGGTTAATGGAATTTACATGTAGAGAAAATGGGGTTTTAGAAAGTGGGTTTTACTATTAGCTACAGCTTTCGTAATGAAAAATATGAGTTTTACTTCATGGTATAGACGATCAAGGTCCCGTTGTTGGCGGTGAATGCGACGACCTCTACGAGAGTGTAGTCGCACCATGATACCGATGAGGAAGAAGAACCCATATTTGGAAATGGGAATAAGGGTGTTTATGTCCAAGGTAAGAAAACTCTGAGAAAAACGAGGAGAGCAAGGAGGAGAATGAGACCGATATGGCTGAGGAAAGACGTGGATCAGTGAGAGATTGCAGAAGAAGAGAAAGCGAAGAAGAGAATGAGTTTCATAAAATGTTCTGAATCGATCGTTGGTGCGAGATCTTTTTTTTTCCACTGGTGTGAGATCTTACTCTTTAATTCATCAAAATCTGGAAATTTGGTTTGATATTAGAAACATGGATAAATATAGAAGTGAAAGAATGCACAAATCTGAAGAAAAAAAAAAAGAAAATGAGAGAAATCTATGGTAACCGAATGAATCAATGAGTTGACGAGTTTAATTGTATTTCAAATATTAATCCAACTCATAAATAAATACGTGTTAAAAAAAGATATATAGAAAAACCTTATCTATTAAATATGTGTATAAGTCATTCACTACAAAAGAACATTCAATTAGCAACGAAATTAGCAACGAAATATATTTCGTTGCAAAGTTAGCAACGTTTTGTGACGAATTTTTTTTTGCAATGATTTTGCAACGCATTGCAACACAACATTTTCGTTGCAAAAGCGTTAAAATTATACGAAAAAAAAGAAAGTAAATATTGATAAGTTTTATAAATAAAGAGTGACTTCAAGATTCTGTCTAACAGATAAAAGTGATCAGATGATAAATTTTATATTGTTTGACAGAAAGTAATTCTATCAAAAAGATTGATGATACGGCATGTAATATTGATAAAAATAAATTTTGAATACGTTTATACAATGACTTAATAATAGCTTTGACAAACTAACATCAAGATCTATCAGATTCGTCAAATTATATATATATATATATACATAATAATTTAATAATATATTTTTTACTATATTCATATCAAGAGTTTATTTCAATGGAAAGATAAATATTTTACATTAACAATAACAAAAATATGCACGGGTCCTTAACTAGTCTATATATATAAAACTTGGATTTGGAGGCTTCTCATGAAGCCACCTAAGCATCTACATCATCATTATTAGATTAAATATCATGCTGACGTTAAGTTTCATGAATTACTCCAAATAGTGGCAGTTTCACTTTTAGGTAATTAAGGTGAATTTTGTGTATTTGAATAGTTATAGTGTATCGACAATTATTAGCCACTATTCGCATTCATTTTGACGTAGGAACGTGTTGTTTATTCCAAGCTTAGTGGATCGTGGATAATAATTACACACCCACTCTTTAGCAAATTTATTGTATTCAATTGTTTATTCGTAACTTACCCACCCGTTGGACGATAAATTAAGACACATCATCATAATAGGCCAAAACAACAAGATCACATTTTTCTTTCTTTTCCTACATCGCTTACAGAATTTTTAAGTATGGATCATCTTCCTTCCTAAGTAACTTTTTCGGATTTACGAGTCGGCCGACCAATGCAGCGAATTATCGGTCGGTTGTTACGGTTCTGGGAGTCTAGGAATGCCAAAAAAATAGAGAGCTTATGAGCCTTGATTTTCTCCTCATTGACGAAAAGGTATATCGATCAACACAATTATATATTTTTCAAATTTATATATTTTAAAATCAAATTATATGTGATTTAATTTATACCATTTTTATCTTATTATGTTCTTTTCTTTTCCAGTCAAATGTACTTCATGGCTCTATAAATAGGCAACGTATCGGAACCTACAAAAATGATCTTCATGAAAGCCACATTTACATAATTACTGATTTCGAAGTTGTCAGGGCTACTCAACAATTTAGACTAACCGATTTCAATTTGTCATTACGGTTTACGGAACGAACAAATATTTTTGAAGCTAGCGATACATCTATCCAGATATCTACAGAGTTTTTTAGATTTCGTGATTACAGTGAGCTGATAGCTTTGGCTAACAAAAATGCCGAGTTTCCAGGTGAAATGCTATATTTTTCCCTTATGTTTTCACCCCTAATATTATTCTTGCTATTTACATTTAAATTTTCAACAACCATATTCCATGATACTAAGTTTTTAGTACTCTGTTCTAAATGAAGACGTTATTGGTCGCGTCCGAAACATCAAAGATATATAGGAGGAAAGGATTGTTGTCGATCTCCAAATGACAAGGTAAATAAATATATAGTATTGTGTAATTATTTTTTTCATTATTACATATGAGTGTTATATTTAAATTTCCGTTTTTAATATGTTTTTTGATGAATATGTTTAACTGATATTGTAGTACCAAAGATATTCGTGTTAATGCATGGGATATGAAAGCTGGAGATTTCCGTTTGAAATTAACTAATTCGGGTATACAACCTAAAGTCATTTTGGTGACCAATATAAATCCTAAATTTGTTGGAGGTAAAATTTTATAAATTATTTTTATTTTTATTTATCGACACTATTGTTATTTATATTTTTTATTTATTGCTATCATCCTACACGAATACCATATATATTTATATAATATATTTTCTGTGAATATGAATGTGTCCATGTGTATATATATTGGAAATAAACATTCATTTGTTATACAAACAACCTAAGAGCATTCCTTTCCGGACATTAAAAAAATGATGTACGAGTCCATATATATTTATTTAATATTAAAATATGCTTATAGGTTTTGGGGTCTATGTCTGACGTAGTATTTTTATTTTGTTGGTATTTATTTCCATTGGCTTGCATTTGTATTTGCTCATGGCGTATAAATACACCGACAAAAACACACAAAATTTTTTGTTATTTTTTGTAAAGGTTAGAAAATTTATTTGCCACAAATATTTTTTTATTAGAAAAATATCACAATTAATAATCAAAAGTGTTACAATGGTTTTTTTTATGATGTATGCATGTTATATTTAAATATCACCTCTGCGTCCAGATTTTTTTTATGACGAAGTTGATGCAATCAAGAGATTTATAAACATGTATATCTTATTAAATTGTTTCTTTTTTTATCAAAATTTTATGAGATTATATCATAATATTTTAACGCAGGTTTAGTGATAACATCGATGAATCTTTAAAGATCGAGGAGTCCGTTCATACGATTATGAAAACGGAGAGTGTTTCTATATTAGAATTAGAATTGTGTGATTTTATTACAATATCAAAAATTCAGGTACATTTATTTACATATGTAAAGATATTTAATCTGTTTTTAATCATATGCATAATTCAAAATACAATCCTATTTAACTAATCTTTTTATTTTAATATAGGAAGCAGATTTTATTTGTAAGGCCACAATTACTGGTGTTGCCACCAAAAATGGTTGGACTTATATTGGATGCGGAAAATATTCTAGAAAATTGGCGAGAGCATCATCATCTTTGGTTTGTCAAGATACAAACGCAGTCAGAGTGATAAGGTATTTATGTTAATAATATTTATTAAAACGTAATTATTTTGTATCAATGGTTCTCAATTGATATATGTCTTATAATTTCATTTTAATAGGTTTCGCGTTGAGTTAATTGTTGATGATGGTAGAGATACCACTTTCTTCACTGTTTTTGATAGAGATATGACTAAATTGTTTAATGTACGTGCTTTAGAAACAATTGAAACTAACGTAAGTTATTTTTTATATTTTAAATTCATTTAATATTTTTTCTTTTCGTATACTATTCATCACGCAGAATATTAATATAATATTTATGTATTTAATTTTTTTTCATGTGTTCCAAACATAGGTCACTCATCTATCTGACACCGAAAATACCACAAATTTACCGAAGTGTCTTGAAAATATCATCGGAAAACAATTATCATTCCAAATTAAAGTGACACCGTATAATTTCTCAACAAAACATCATTCTTTCACCATGTCACACATATTTGATGATGTTTCTGGATCCAAAGAGTGCAAAACTACAGGAGCAAATACCCCACAGGTAATAAGATAAATATTTTTGTTAAAAAGTTTATTACTACATATATGTTATTGTTATCTTTGCATTAATTACTGTAGGACATTGCACAAGAAAATTCCCAACAAATCGATGAAGATTCCCAACACATCGATGAATCTCATGATGCTAAAAGAGCTGGAAAAAAGCAACGCTTCAATTAAAATCATTATTCTCTCGGATAAATTTTCACTTCACCTTGGCTTTCATATTTGTAGATCTGTGATTTTGAACTTATATGCATTTTCAATGATAACTGTCGGACTAAGGTTTTGTTTTCCAAGTATATTTGGTTTACTGTTATGAGTAGTAATTTTATTTTTTATAGGTTATTTTTAATATTGTCGCATGCTCATGATAATATAACTTCTCCACTGGCATGGATTAAATTATTAATATTATGAGATACTTTTGATTATAACATCCCAGAATCCAAGGAGCTGACACACGTAAAATGCCACTAAGATAATATCGCGCCTAAAATCATGGATGTATTTGAAATAAAATCAAGAAATGGAAAGTTAAATCTAATATTAAACCAAGATAAATGATGAGACACAAAATAAGATATTACGTATTTAATATACAATCAGTTTTTTATATGAAATTCAAAAGTGTAGGATGGACTTTTTTTTATGGCAATAGATCAATTAACATATTGCCTATACATTATTATGTATATGTGTGTGTCAATGCGAGGGATCTAGAAAATTAAATTCTTTTGTTTTGCGCATCATTTTGTCGACCCATTTCCAACTGGTACTTCTACCAACAACATCGTGTACTGCTCTTCGCATATTTGTGCTTTTCTTTTTTAACTAACTGGTTTCTTATATCTTGCGGGTAAGTTTCAATATCGTTGTTTGGATTGTTATTTTCGGTTTTTTGGATGTTAATTCTGGTTTACATCGGATTTAGGTTTATTATGTTTCGATATTAAAACGCTTTATAGATTCCGATTTTCATCATGCATGCATCGGCTTGGATTCATCGTTTTTAAATACATGAAATATTACACTTAATCAAATAATTTCCCCTCATCTCCACTTCCTGGACATCTACGTTTGTCTGAAGTATGATATATGTAAGCACCAATACTTTTATATTCTATATTTACAAATATCGACATAAAAAACGGCTCAATAATATTCTATCTTCTCTCTTTTTTTGGTAACAATAATATGTCTTCTCTTTACGAATCATTTTTTCTTGAAATTCGCTCTATAATGAATTGTATTATTACATTCAATAAGTTAAAAAAACAAATAAAATACAGTAAATTTATTTAATACGAAACATTATATGTAATATGAATATATGTTAAAAAATGTCGGAAACTAAATTCATATAAACCCCGACCTAGAATTTTAAACCATAATATTTTCTGATTTTAATTTCTAGCTTTGTGTCTTTGAAAATAGCTACCCCTAATATTCTCTAACCAAATATTCTATATTTGATGTCGACATTTGCTATGCATTTATTCCGACGGAGAGTTTTTTTGTTGTTGTATCAATTCGGAATGTTCATGTTTAGATATATTCTGCCACTTTATTTAAAAGCTTATATTCTAACGTTTTCTAAGTAATGGCTAAATTTTTTGTTTATATTGAAACAAATTCATATCTTTGTCTAGGTTGGCATATATTGGTGTATCTTAATTGTTTATTTTTCTTTTTCAGTTAAATTATCTGTTTGCACTTGTCCTCGATTAAGGATTGTAAACATGCGGAAACCCATAACAAACACGTCACGTAATCACCAAATATTGAGCAGAACAGAAACAAGTTTGTTATATTTCTAAATAACTATTAATTATAAAATTTTAATCACAACTCAATTTCTAATTATTTATTTTTAATCATAGGTGTATTGCGGGATTATATTGAATGTCGTTCATGGCTTGCCGACAAGTATCTTATGGTTGTTGATCCAATACATCCAATCTCATCCACAATGTAGAAAAATACTACAGGTATCATTATATATATATATATATATATATATATATGATTGTGTCTTTAAAAACCCACTATATATAACTAAATAAAATATTATGTATTCCCTCTTATTCGACAGTTTGTTAAACACAGTTTAATTTAAAATACTAAATAATTTATTCCAGCGGAATGTGCAAAGAGACGTAGCATAAGACAAGCGATTGTATTGGCCAAGCATGCAATGCAATATAAAAAAGGTTTGAATTTTATGTTTCAGTTTTGAAGTGTTCATATAATTAAGGTAGACTTTATACAGTAATTGTAAAACTTTAGTTACATATTACGATGTACATGTTGAACAGATCACATATTTCAATTTAGAATATATCAATCCAAATATCAATTACAGTGTCATGTTAAAAATTAAACATTATATAATCAAAGTTTTAAAGGAAAATATTATGTGGTTTATTGCAAGAGAAAAAAATCTTCTAAACCAAATTATATCACCCAATGAGCGACACAATTACATTTTGTCAAAATTATGTATCCTTACATAATTATATATTTATGTCACACCAACGTATAAATTGTTATCATTTTAAGATTTCTCCAAAATCATTTTCCCCCCTCTTTGCTATGTTAATAGTGAGGGTTCTATTGGATACAAGTTTAAAAATTCAGGGTTTTACATGGGATAAACAAAATTCATGTTTTGAGATAAAAAAACTATTTTCCCTTATATAACAATATTTTTAAACAAAAAAAATATTTCTTTTCTAAAAAAAAATTCTTTATAACAGTTCACAAATTGTTACTTAAACTCATATTTATTCATCAAGTAGGTGTATCCATCACACTAATTTTAACTAAATGAAATAGGAAAAGTCTTCCAAACCAACTCTACTGCTGGTGATCTCCTTCAGTGTTCATACTGGCAAGGCATTAGTTTGGAAAAAAGAGAGTATTGGCAGAGATGGTCGCATCGGCAATCTGTTGTATAACATATGTTGCATGCAAGGTCGAGTTAAACTGCCTCCAGTGCAAGATCCTCCCATATTCCTGGAAGAGTTATACAGAAACTCAGCTTCATTTCGCAAGAATGTTAGAGCTTATAACTCAATTCTTGCATTCATCTCAATTGGTGCGAAGATCGACCAATCGGTAACATCAGGAAATGGACCTTATACGTTTAGAATCCACGGACAAAATCATCATCAAATAGGTTCTTTGTTACCGGCTGAAGGAAGACCGCCCCAATTTGCCCAACTTTATATATATGATACTGCAAATGAGGTTCAGAATCGTATGAGTACACTCAATGGAACATCAAGTGCTGGAGATTTAGATGAGAAAATTGTCACAGGCAATTCGGATGATGGATGATTTTAATTGTCTTGCAAAGATATTTAGAAAGGCAAGAGATCGGTACGAATCAGGCGAAATCTCAGATTTTACAATAAAGCTGGTACAACAAAAACATCGTGGTAAGCAATTCGACCCTCCAACCAATGAGGAAATTGCTGGTTTGATTGTCGGTGATATGTCAGCAATGATTGGTGAAAGAGATGTGGTATTACAGCTCAAACCCTCCAATCATTTGTACCGAGTAAGCGATTTCCATCCATTGTTTATGAGTCTACAATATCCGTTATTATTTCCTTACGGTCAGTATGGCTTCCATGATGAAATTCCATACGAAGATGAGAGAAACAAGATTAAGAGGTCATTTGTTACCATAAGGGAATTCTATGCATACCAGATACATACACGATTATCTGAAGGAATGACAATTGTAAAAGCTGGTCGTCTATTTCAACAGTATGTTATTGATGCATACACTACAATTGAGCAAGAAAGAATCCGATGGGCCAGAAATAACCAAAAGATCCTAAGGGTGGATCTTTATAATAATGTTTTTGATGCAGTAGATAAGGGAGACACAAATGCAAAAGTGTTGGAAAAAAGGATAATTTTAACGCCTTCTTTCACTGGCGGCCCACGATACATGGTCGAAAATTACCATGAGGCAATGGCTATCTGTAGATGGTTTGGGAACCCAGATCTATTTTTCACAGTGACGGCAAATCCAAAATGGCAAGAGATATCTGATCATCTAAAAGCCTATGGCGGTGAATCTGCACACGATAGGCCATACATTGAATGTCGCGTATTCAAGATGAAATTAGATGACATATTAACAGATTTGAATGGAGGCATTTTTTTCCAAAGCCAATTGCAGGTATAATAATAAGTTTTAAAGCAATTGTAATATAAAATGATACATATTATTTTTGGTTGTACCATTATACTAACTTTGTGTATCCATTACACTATAATAATTGCAGTGATATACACCGTGGAATTCCAAAAACGAGGTTTACCCCATGCTCATATACTTGTATGGTTGGATCCTTTGTACAAGACCCCTATGACAAATGATATCGACAAATTTATTTCAGCAGAGTTGTCGGACAAGGTAACCGATTTCGAAGGATTCAAATTAGTTGAACAACATATGATGCATGGTCCCTGCGGTCTAGACAGACCACGCTCCCCGTGTATGGAGAAAGGAATGTGCACGAAAAAATATCCACGACCTTACACATAATATACAAGTGTCGATAAATCAGGATATATCGTATACCGTCATCGGAATGATGCGTCCACTGTGATGAAAGGAGATATAAAATTAGACAACCATTTTGTGGTCCCACATAATTTAGAGCTACTGAAGAAATACAAGGCTCACATCAATGTGGAATGGTGCAGTAAATCTAGATCAATCAAATATCTGTTTAAGTATATCACAAAAGGAGTGGATCGACCAACCATCCTTATTCAGAAAGGTACAATTGCAGTACAGGGGACAGATAACATCAGAGACAGAGTGCATCAGATAAATGAGATAAATGACTATCTAGAGTGTCGCTACTTATCGGCATGTGAGGCTGTGTGGAGAATACTGTCCTTTCACATACATTATCAAAAAACTTCGGTAACAAGATTACCGATACATCCCCCAAATAAACAAAGCTTGATATTTGATGATTCAACAGATCTTGAAAACGTTATGGCACGACCAGGCGCACGGGATACAATGTTTACAGAATGGATGAAAACAAACAAAGAGTATGAAGAAACAAGGCATTTAACATGTGTTGAATTCCAAACAATGTACGTATGGAATAGCACTGGTAAAAAATGGACTCAGAGGAAGAAAGGATTCACCATCGGAAGAGTTGTAAACATCCATCCAGCTGCTGGGGAGCTTTACTATCTAAGGATGCTAATCAACGTCATAAAAGGACCGTGCAATTATGACGAAATCTATACAGTTGATGGGGTTAAATACAAGACATTCAAGGATGTTTGTCAAGCTAGAGGATTACTGGGTGGAGACAATGAATGGAGTGAGGCAATAGATGAGGCAGCGACATGGGTAACCGAGGCCCAACTGCGAAATCTATTTGTTACACTTCTAATATATTGTGAAGTCGTAGAGCCACATAAACTATGGGAGAAGTGTTGGAAATCACTTGCTGATGATATACAATACAAGAAGCAAAAGGAATTCAATTTTCCTGATTTGCAGCTGACAGATAATGAGCTACAACAATATACTCTTACAGAGGTTGAGAAACTATTGAGACAAAGTGATAAATCATTGTGTGATTTTCCAAACATGTCGTTACCTGATAAAAGTATGCTCGGTCAAATCGAGAACACTCTGTTGAGAGAGTAATTGTAATTTGATGAGCAATGGGAGAAAGAAGAACAAAAAATTGTTTGCCTCTCTCAATGAAGATCAAAAAGTGGTGTATGATGCTGTAGTTGATTCTATTGACAACGGAAAAGGAAGACTTTTCTTTGTATATGGAGCTGGTGGAACGGGGAAAACGTTCTTATACAAAACAATAAATGCGAAGTTACGATCAGAGAAAAGGATTGTATTACCAGTGGCTTCGTCGAGTATTGCAGCAATACTTCTACCCCGTGGCAGAACAGCTCACTCTAGATTCAAAATCCCGTTAAATGTCGATGATAATTCAACATGCGATATAAAGCAAGGAACTATGTTGGCAGAATTGTTATCCAGAACTGAATTGATCACATGGGATGAAGCACCAATGGTACATCGTCACACATTCGAGACATTAGACCGAACAATGAAAGATCTTATGTCCCTCACTGATGAATCAGTCGCCGAGAAGACATTTGGAGGAAAAACTGTGTTGCTAGGTGGAGATTTTAGACAGATATTACCAGTGGTAAAACAAGGAGGACGTGCAAATACAGTGCTAGCAACATGGCATCGTTCCTATCTATGGGCATCATGTGCTATCTATATCTTACGACATAACTTACGACTTAACGGAGTTGAACAAGAATTTGCAGAATGGATCTTACAAGTTGGAAACATGACGGCTCATCATAGAGATATGAATCCTGATGAACTAGCTGAAGCAGATCGAATTCTAATGGACAAAGCCTTAATGCTACAAAGTACAGATGACCCTCTGTCAGTACTTGCAACAGCTGCGTATCCACGGTTTCTAAACTCATAGTTAGATCATCAGTACCTTAAAGAACAGGCAATCTTAACACCTAGAAATGAGAGTGTTGATGAAATAAATGTCTTTCTGCTCTCCAAAATTCCAGGACAAACTACAGAATATCTGAGCTCAGACAGCATTGGAATTGATAGCGCTCCAACAACTGATTGGCAAGCATTGTACCCCATTGAATATCTAAATACTCTAGAGTTCCCTGGATTACCAAGTCATCGTTTGAATCTGAAGATTGGAGTGCCCGTGATGTTGTTACGAAATATCAACAAAAAAGAAAGACTTTGCAATGGGACACGTCTAATTATTATTCATTTAGGCAAAAGAGTTTTGGAGGCAGAAATTCTAACCGGAGCAAACATTGGGGAAAAGGTACTGATTCCTAGAATAATATTATCCCTAATAGATTCAAGACATCCATTCACATTACGCATGAGGCAATTCCAAATAAGATTATGCTATGCAATGACAATAAATAAAAGTCAAGGACAAAGTCTTAAACAAGTTGCTCTATATCTGCCACGACCGGTCTTTAGTCATGGGCAGTTGTATGTTACTCTCTCCCGTGTTACCTCTGCAAGCGGATTAAAAATCCTACAGTTACGGTGACAAATATGAGGTCCACAACATTGTCTACAGAGAAATCTTCAACGGACTACCAACATAATAAGGTTAGATGTAACTACTAATATCCTCATATTACACAGTTTATATACGAATATTATTACCAAATAGATGTAAGAAGCTACAACATGTAATAAAATCATGCAATCATGCACATAATATAATATTTACAATCAAGAATATATTACTGGAGAACATGAAATAGAGTTGTATTAGAAAAAAAATTTATGATAACCGTTCACAATATACCAATATCCACTTAAAAAATAAAAAAAATATTTTAATCTACTAATCATTTTTTTTTATTTTTACAGGGACGTTTCGACAAGTTTTATGGGTAAGTACATCTTTTATACCGGTAAAACCAATGTTATAATCTTATGATCTCATGTATAAATTCATTATACAGTAAAAAGTATATTGATTTGTTAAATTATCGCCATTGTAGGATTCTTCAAAACAGAACTCCCCAACGACATCATCTCCCATGAAAATGAAATAGTGGAAAAGCATTCAAAGTAACCAGTTTATTACGGCAAGATTTCTAAGGATATGGGATGAAAAAAATCATTTCCATGGAAGTTCATTCGGTGTCACTGATTTTTTACTAATTGATGAAAATGTTCGTTATCCTGATTTTTCTTTTGCATATATTTATTATGATAAGAGCTCTTATTTTACCGACTTACAATTTTGCAGGCTGATGTTGTTGAAGGAAAAATTTATCAAAACCATGCAGAAACATATAGCAACATAATAAATGATATAGATATATTCGAAATAACCCATTTTAAAATTTTACCAAATAAAACTACATACAAGTTAACAGATAATAAATTTCGTATTTGTTTTATGAGACATACTTCTGTTAAAAAAGTAGATGCTACCAATTTCAATATTGCCACAGAGAAATTTCGAATCCGTCTACACTGTGATTTGTTGGCATTGGCACACAAAAAAGAAGACTTACCAGGTTTGTGAAATATACTCGATTAATGGATATATATATATATATGATATTCAATATATTCTCTCATATTGCAGATATTGTTGGAGTGGTAGCCTCAGTACAAGGATAAAATCTACGATTGTCATCATCGACTCAGAAAATCATTCTCCGTTTATTATTAAAAGAGTAAGTTTAGAACTATTACCTTACATTGCACTTATTATCATTTTACCAACCCATTTTTTAGAAATCAAATTAACATGTATTTTCAAACTAATATACAGCAAAAAAATCGTAAAACTTTCAATTTGGGATGAACCTGCAGCCTATATTCGTTCACAAATGGACAAGTTGAATATCAGAAGGAGCATCATGGTTGTTACTGCTGTAATCCCAAAGATTCTCGACGGTACTTCTTAAAACACCACATGTTTTATAGATTTTTTATATATACATTCATCAATAAAATTAAAGTATTAAACATCATTTTTTTTATAAAACAGGTGTTTTATCGCTCAACTCATCGTCATCTACAAAGATTTATATAGATGAAAACCTCGACATCATCAAAAAATTCCGACAAAGGTATATAAATCTCATCCTCAATACTCAAACGAATATTATATACAAGATTTACAAATTTATATTATCCGTTATCTAAACACTAAATTATTACCAGATATTGAAGACATCAGGCAGCGGAACAGAAGACAATCATAACACAACCACGACATCAAACCGACACATCAACTACGCAAAACATTTATGTTTCATCACTCCTTTACCTCTTCAACATAAAATATCATGATGTTATATTAATTCGATTGTATGATTATAATTTCTCCATATCAGACAAGTTATTTATCTCATTATTTACATATTGACATCAATAAATTATATACAGTTTAAATGGAATAACTAAACATATAGTTTATTATAGACATGCACAACCCATTTATACATTCACTGACCTGTCAAAAATATATATTATAGAACTCCAAAACACCATATATAAATTATAATGTTTTCCAAACCTATTAAAATAATCATATATAAGAATTACGGTTTTATTTATTATGCGTACGAGTTTGAACACATTCGACAAACATCGCGTAACAACTCATTAAAAAGGAACCTAAGTATACACATATTTAACCTTAAAACTACAACTCCTAATATTTATCGTTAACAATATTACTTCAATCTTGCAACATAACGCATTACGATAAATGCTAAAAATCTAGGATATACACAAATTCATTTACTCAGTATAAACTCTATAATTTATAAATAAATTTTAAAATAGATTTAATTTCAACATATTATTAAATACATAAAATCAGTAATCACTCGCGCATCGCGCGGGTCCTAGCCTAGTGGATAACAAAAGTGCAAAGCGGAAGAACAACATTCGAGACTGATTTTCCTAAACAACACATGTCATGCCATCTGTTTGCGAGTATGTTCGCAGCTAATAAGCTTCTGAATCATCTGGAGGGTTCGGGCGGAGAAAAACCGTCCTATTTTGGAATAGGAAAATTCCTGATAATCGTTCATTGGCGGGATCAATATCGAATTGCTACGATGTGTTTGGTCACATGTAAACCGGATAACGATGGTGATGATGATGTTGATGGTGATGTGGACTCAGATCTTTTAAAATGATGAGGAGTAGATGTTCTTCGTAAACAATGGGATCACAACAAAACAAGAGCTCAGAGCCTTCCTGAAACATGGTAACAATGTTCCCTTGGCACCATGAATAGGGATAGGGGAGATCATTTCGAGTTTCAGTTTAGGTTTAATCCGATTTATATTTGAATTCGATGATTTCGGTAGAAAACTATAATAATTCGTCTTTTATATTGAATTCGGTTCAGTTTGTAGTTGTTTCTCTTCGATTTTTATTGATAAAAAATACTCTTTTTCAAAGCAATTTTCCTTCTTTCCGGTTCCGGTTTTTCAATTTTAGAAGAATCGTACTCATTTTGGTTTGAATAGAATTTTTCGGTTTAGATCGGTTCGATTATTAATCAAATTGATCACCTCTAATCACATAAGTTCAACGTCGGCCTCAGAATCCCAAAGCTAATAATAAACTTGCATTGCATCTCAATACCAACATTCTGATGTGATTGTTCATCTCTTCCTCTAAACTATATTGCAGTTGTTACAAAACTAACAGACGCAAACAACAAGAACATTGTATCTGTACCTCTCTAAATGAGAACTCTATGATCCATTTCCTAAAACAAAAGGGGGGCCAGTCAATACAAATTGGAAGCTGAACACAAAAGGAAGCCGAAAACTACTGAAGAAACCTGCGCAAGAAACTATGCCGATTTTCACAGAGATAGGAGCTTAATGTTCGAAAACCGAAAGAAAAAAAGGGAAGAAAATGATCGATGAAACGAGTAAAATACCAATATTAGCATACAATTTAAGCTATCAACCGTGTATACGACGAGCAATTTCCAGATGTACTGACGTTCAAAACCGAGATTGGATGGCCTTTTCATGTCATTCTCATAGCCATTTTACCAAATCCAGTGTCTTGCATCATGTCCACGAACTCGCTGTAATCTATTCGTCCATCCTGAAGATGAAAACACAGCAATTCATATAAGAAATGATTCAATACTACGATCAGAGAAACATAGAGAGAAGAGGGTGTTTGTAATATGAATTACATTGTCTTTGTCGACTTCACGCAAGATGTCATCTAAATGGAAATCTGCTAAGCCGAACTGCTCGCATGCCTGTTGGAGCTCGTCCCGGGTGATGTAGCCGCTACCGTCCTTGTCAAAGTATGAGAAGGCTGTGAACAAGTGGTCTTCTTTCTGGATCTTGTTTAGATTCACCATTGCTGCTATGAATTCCCCGTAGTCTATTGTTCCACTGTTGTCCATATCCGCCTAAAAGATTTACAAAGCCACGCAAGATCTTATTATGAGCAAGAGTAACAGTAAATAAGAAATCTCGACACTTTATTTTAGCAAATGATTGAAAACTCTTGAAATGCATGAGCAGTCCGAGTCATTTTTTGTATAACTTCAGAAATATCTAGACCCGAGTTCATCATATAGCTCTTCCCACTCTGTTTAACTGCCCTGTCTCTAGTAAATAGCCAGTTCAAGTATGAATTTGCAGCGAAAAGAACATCTTGCATACATTGTGCCTTCACCGTTGTGTTTGATCGAAAAAGGAAGAGAAGAAGCAAAAGGTTTCCAAAAGAGAAAGGTGGGACTTACTGATTCCATTAAACCTATGATTTCGGAATCTTTAAGGTTGGCACCCACTCTCTCAAGGCCATTCTTCAGTTCTTCGAGAGTGATTTGCCCGCTATTGTCTGCATCTATCATCTTAAACATCTCCTTCAATCCCGCTATTTCTTCCTCCGAGAGGCTCTCAGCAATGACCTGAATACATCCGAGCGAGTTCCGCAGAATAGATTGATCAATGAAAGGGTTTTTTTAAGGGAATAATTCATGCAACTAGCTGAGACATCTACAAAGAGGGAATAATATATGCTTTGTTCCATATGGCTAATCAGATTCGAGTTACTTTTTGGTTTCAGTTGATAGAAAATATAGAAGTGTGCACCTTGATAGCAATTTTCTTGAGCTTGTTCATGGCTGAAAACTGGTTCAAACGACTTAAGACTGCAGAATCAAGAGGTTTATCAGGAGCCACACCGTCCTCTCGGATCCAAGGATGACCTGCCATATATATACGCACACGTGCCGCATAATTAACTCTGTGTTTAGTGCCAATTCACATGAGGAAGATAAGCTCAATGGAAGAAGAATACTCACAGAGAACTTCATGAGCTGTCATTCTCTTCTTAGGATCTCTGATCAGCATCCTTCGCACCAAATCTTTTGCGCTCTCTGATACATTAGGCCATGGCTCTGATATAAAGTCAAGCTCGCCCTTCAAAACCTGCTCGAAGATTCCTTGCTCCGTTTCTGATATGTTTATAATGCCAATCAGTCTAGATTTCGATCATCTGTAGATCATCAAAAAACATACCAGAAGCATTGCATGTCTGTCTGCATTTCTTACCATCCCAGAATGGAGGAACTCCACTCAGCAAAATATAAACGATAACTCCTGCACTCCAAACATCGCATTCATGGCTATAATGCTTCCGTAACACTTCAGGAGCCACATAGTAAGGGCTCCCAACTACATCAGTGAATGTTTCTCCTGCAAGGAAAAGTACATTAGGTCATGGTTTCACGTGGAATATAGTTGTGTTTCCTTAGTTATCCTCGTTCTATATGTATATGCCATTAGGAGATCTACTAAATCAACCGGGACGCGATTCATGGAGATGAACTATATCTTTATACATATGTCGTCGATGGTTAGCAACCCACCGGAGCAATCGATGATCTCAACTACTGAAAGATCAAATCTCTGTTCGAGGATCGATGTAACTATGTCGTGTTTTCACAAACAACTAAGCACAATGTAACATGTATTGTAACATGTTAACACTTAAACAGAGACTTTTATTTTTCTTCCCAGTAACATCTCTACTCTATTTTTCTTCCGAGTTTCTTGCACTTTCTTGCGTTTTCTCCACTCCCAAACATCAGTTTGGTGAGTTTTGCTAGTAACAAACATATCAACTAGTGTAAAGTCATAAGAGAGGCATGCCTGGTTTGAAGAATACCGAGAGACCAAAATCTATAGTCTTGAGTGAGGCCTCTTCATCGCCATTGACAAACAAGAAATTCTCGGGCTTTAGATCTCTGTGCATCACACCGAGGGAATGGCAGGTTTCAATAACACCGACTATAATCCTAGCAAGTTCAGCAGCTTTCCTCTCAGTGTAATGCCCTCTCTGTATAATCCTATCGAAGAGCTCTCCACCTGCACAGAGATCCATCACGACATGAACTGCAACAGCATCTTCATACGCACCAACGATCTGAATCACATTCGGATGACCAGATAAGTGATGCATTATCTGAATCTCTCGTCTTACGTCTTCTACATCCTCCTGTGTGGTTAATTTCCTCTTTGCAATCGTTTTGCAGGCGAATTCTTTCCCTGTTTTCTTCTCCAGGCATAGAAACGTTGTTCCGAATTGCCCTTGCCCTAATTTCCTCCCGACGCTGTAAATGTCCTTCAGATTCTCTGTCTTCCTCCCCAAAACCGAGTCGACTTGTAAACCAGCACTCGCCATTCGCTTCATCTGAACCTCTTTCTTCTGTTTCGCGTCCGCGTCGCTGTTTTCTGCCGTCTTGCTTCCTTCCTCACTTTTGTTCACTCCATTGGACATCTTCACGGGCTCCGGCGGCGTGCTCTGTACAGACTCCGGAGTTGGAGTTGGAATCGGAGCCGGGGCTACGGCGGAGCCGCTGCATGCAGGTTGACGATCCTCGCAATTCACGCTCTTGTCGCTCGGTTTCCGGCTACTATGATCGTCCTTGTTGTTCGGTGGTAAACTCCCCTCCGGCTGCTGCCGATTCCGCCAAACGGCGTTACTAACAGATTGCAGAAATCCATTAGCGTTCAGATTCGGACCGACGCATGTGTTTCCCATCCAAAAATTCCCCAATCTCGAAACCCTAATTTATATTTTCCCTCTCTCTTTTTCTATCAGCTTCTCGTCGCCTCCATATGTCTCCTACGCCAAACAACCATGCCATTCACCAACGCCATTAGAATCGACGAATCCATCGGATTTCCGGTTCCTCCTCCGTGAAATAAGATCAGTAGAACTCGATCAAACCCTAGACGCGCTTCATATCGGAGATCAACAACCGGTTCGGGAACCGATCTGTTCCGTTTAGCTCCTCCCCGGAAAACCGGGAGATGAAAATATTCGAATTCGACGGAGAAATTCAACGAAAATGTGGACGAAGAATTTAGCCTCGGCGAAGATTTGATGATATGAGGCAGATTCAAAGGGAGGAGAAGAAGGAGAATGAGAGAAACTCGAGACGAAAGGAGGACGAGGAAGAAAATGTTCTTAGCATGCATGCATGCATGGGATTTTTGTGGCTACCTTACTAAAGACAAATTATTCGCAAGTATTATGATTGATTACATTTGCACTAATTACTAAATTTTTATTCCAACCGACTGAAATTAAATAGTCGTTTGATTATAAATTTTTAAAATCTTAATTAACTGAATCTGAATAATATATCCGAATAAAATAAATATAACATCTATATATCATCGATTAATATGTAATATATATTATATGTAATTAGAAAAATTATCATAATGAGATTGTTTATATAATTTTATAATTATGGTTTATAATTAAAATAAGGTCTTCAACATTTTTTTCAATAATATTTTAAATTTTGTTTAATTTGCTATTATAATCGAACCAAATGATTCAAATCAAAATAATTCTTTGGTTATAAATTTTCAAAACTCGCCCTAATCATATACTAAACAGCTCACACGCAGATTGGCCTTTTCGCAAGGAGATCGGGGTACGAAGTAACACAAATCCAAAGTGGTAGCCCAATAAATCAATAGGTTGGGGGCTAAATCTAACAGATAGGATCCACAAAGCCCATCAAACTCTGCCTTGTATTTACAGTTAAAAAAAAACGAAAGGAAAAAAAAAAAGCGAACCGTTTGATTTAACGTTTCAGGGTTAACGGCGTTAGCTACAGGGAGGGAATCCCAAATCCTTTCAAATGGGGAGCTCGAAAAATTCCTCTATTTCCATTCTTCTTTTTTCGCCCTTTGCTCCTCCCGCCTCTCTCTCTCTCTCTCTCTCATTTTGCTCTGATCCGATCGATATTGCAGTGGAATCTATTTCGAAACCCTAGCACTTGGAATCGGATTGGGGCAAAACAAGAATCTCATACGGCGAATCGGTCCGCAATCTTCGCGTAAGCTCGATATAGGTTTGTTTTTATGGGTTTTCAAGTAGATTCTATCCTTCTCTGCTCATCATCTGCATTATCAGTCTTCGATTTGTCAATGAGCATTTTATGTTGTTTAGATGAGTTTCCAACTTTTTGGGTTTGGAATTGCTGTGTCGATTCACTGAGTGGGGTTTCATTAGATGTTTTTGATGGTTAAGGAAGCTAAATCTCGTCGGATATGACGAAAGTACTTGCTCCCGGTGCTTTGGATTCGAGTTCTCTTCAGATTGGTGGAGGTGCGAAGGTTGCGCCAATGGCTAGGAGGAAGACGCCTTCGGAGCTGAGAGTAAGTTTCTTCGTCTTCCTTTGTGAAAAAAAACGGAGAAAATAACGAATCTAGGTGCCGTGTTTCTGGATATAGTCAACTGACATAAAATAGCTTCAGTCATGTTGACCCTAATTACAGAAATGTTTCAGTCTTATTTACTGCACCGAGTCCTTCTTCGTCTTTGCGTTGTTCTGTTAATGGTGAGTTCAAGGCTTAAATGGGTCAGCTAAATGAAGTGAGGATAGTACTATGCTTGTTATGGTGGAGCTTTCCTCATCTAGTCGCAGGTTGTCTTGAAAATTTACTAATGCAAATATTAATCTTTCTCCCGGAAACAGGGAGAGCAGTTGAGACGGAGTAGTCTGAAAGACCAAGCTAATGAATCATTTGATGTATTGCTGCGGGGTTGCAAAAGGTAAGAATTTATTTGCTCCTCAAAATTTCGAAGGCATATTTTGCTTACTAGTTGATGGGATTATCTTGGCAGGACTATCGAGACAGATAATGGAATCAAGAAACAGGAACAGTTGAAGAACCCGAAATACATAGAGATGCGTATGGATGAGTTATATCCCGTAAAAAAGGCTAGGTCTTGGATGCTTTCTGGGAAAGAAAACCCCAAGGTTCTCAACTCCTAATTTTACTTGTACCCTCTATTCCATTGATTTTGTGAATTTATCGTATCTTTTAAGTCTGTTTGTGGCCAATTCATCTTTTGTTTATTAGTTAATTTGTTTTGCAATAGGAAAACAATGTCAAAGAGAAACCCAGTTGCCTAAAGAACGTTACTTTGATTTCAAATGTTGCTGCCAACAAAAGACAGCACCTTGTGCGGTAAAATCCCTCTACATAATAATTGCTTGGATCAAGCTGGCTTTCTATGTTTTTATTACTTTATTTATGGTTTAATGTCTTAGCAGTGAGCAGGAAAATGCTGCTGCTGCTGAAGCTTCTGATGATGCTAAAGTCCAGGCTCATCAATCAATTGAGACATGTAGCCAGAGTAGATTTCGCAGTGTCACAGAACTGTCAACTGTTGGTGTAAAATCATCGAACTTGGCAGCTATTGATATGGTATGCTTCATTTGGTTTTCTTTGATCACCATCAGATAGTTATATATCTGATCTTGTAAGCTGATGTCATTTTTCAATAGAACAAAGCGCTGAAAGCACTGGCCACTTGTGAACCATTGCTGGGCCGGATTGGTGAGTCATCTGGAAAATCTGATAACCCTACACCAAGTGGGACTTTTGTGTCTGAGTTCCATGTGGCGGGGCAAAATATTCCCCTGGACCTATCGCTGAAGACTTGTATGCGACTTGTTTCCACTTCTCCTGTAAATTGGTCAGTCTTCAGCTATTTTATATATTCATGTGCATCTAAACTAGCAAGTGCAAGGTCACATAGCGGCTGTATAATGTAAATTCTTTGTTGAATGTGATTTATTCTTCTTTGGCATCTTGGCTTCTTGGCTTCTTTGTAGTTTTTTACTCAAAACACGTGATCATGATGCTGAATATAAAGTTCTCTATGTGATAAAATTCTCCTTTGGCATCTTGGCTTCTTTGTAGTCTTTTCTGTTTTGAAATTGTTGTTTTCTTTTCAGTTTGATTAAGTCTGTGGTTTTTTCTATTTTTTTTTAACATTTTAGGCTTCATAGGTCAATTATGTGCAGTACCTACAATGGCATGCCACAGTTGAAATCGCGATCTGGTAATGCCGAAAATTACGATACAAGTAGTTCTGGATCAACAGTGGTTTCTCAGGTATTGAATTCCATGGCGCTGCATTCGTGGGTTCATCCTCAATCCACTCTGCCACCCTTTATCATTTCAGCGTTGGTAGCATCAGGACAAGACATGGGTTTGTTAATTGGAATCTTGAGCTGTTCTTTCTTCTCGGCCATCTCTCCATCTTTTTGAATTATGTTAAAGCATCCTCATTTTGTTCTATCAGCTGAAATTGATTTTTTAAGAGACCGGCAATCAGCGTGGGAGGACTCTTTTCGAAGTCTGTACTTTATGTTTCGAAAGAATCTCTGCAACATTTTTTATGGTAATCATCTTTTATGTCTCTGTGATTTGGAACCTTTTCTTAAAAAAGTTCGATACTAGTGAAGACAAGTTCGATTGCACTGGAAGTGCAGTGTCATATATTGTGTAGTTATTGTTCTGTACTGAATGCATTCCAGTGGTCAACTCAAGCTTGCTGCAGAGAATTCATGATGCTGCATTTTATTCTCAATTCACAGTTCTAGGGTATGAGGAATGAACCATGAACTTGTCTGATCATTGTTGCTGTTAAATCATCAGTTTTAGATTTGTAATTTAGAGAGAATTGACAATCTAGCTCGAAGCCGAGAAGCATAGACGCCTGAAAGTCAATTGACACATGAAATACTTCTGTTACATATGATAATTAATTGTTCATGAACGGCTTCTTTGTCGCTTTATCTTATTTATTTCCCCTGATGTCTAGTCAGCTTTCTTAAATCTGATATTGAAATTGATTATCAGTTTTATTCTACTTGCAGTCTGTACTTCACAGTTTGTGGTAATGTTCACTGCTCGTGGTGGCAATGGGGGTACCAAACGCTTATGCAGTGGCTATATCACCCAATCAACTAGAAGACTGAGAGCCCTGTTGAAAGAACTCGTAAGATCCCCCCCCCCTTTTAATCACATGTGTCTTTCTTTTAGTAAGTTTGGATTCCAGGAAATTGCATACTATTATATTTTACGGCATCAGTAGTAAGTTCTTTTCTGTAGATCATTTCTTGCATACTTAGCCTGTGAATTCTCAGTGTGTTTCATCCTTTGAGATCACTAAAAGATTGTACAATTGGAAGCATGCAGTTCGTGGAAGCACATCGGTTCCTGCCACTATAGTTTCCTGAAAACGTTCATAAATTAGTCACCATTTTTTCAGGGGGACTAAAATAAAGTAGAAGTTTAGCAATGTTGAGTATGAACTAGAGCAATTGTGCTGCTTCCGATGGAAAATGCGCTCAAAATCATAATTGTTATTTTCTTATTTCGTATGTGCAACAACGAGAAAAACCTTATGCTTTTATGTCTCTGATGATGACAGCCTCTTGCGTGCTTGTAGTTTGCAGCCTTCTGAAAGTATTCCTGGCCATTCGTGGATTTTAAACTAGATGACATGTTGCAAGAGATGCTTCTATTCTTAGAGATTCCTATGGCAAAGCTTCATAAAATATAGCTCCTGGATACTATGGTTAAAATATTTGATTGAACTAGAACAATGAGATTCATAGTCCGCCTGCTGCCTGCAAACATTTAAGAACTTGAAGCATGCCAGTTTTTTAAGTAAAGGATGGTCTGAAATTATTCTGGTTGAAGAGTGTTACCAATTGTGTTTACCTTGTATGTTGTGAGAACTCTAAAATGTCTCCGATCTTCATTACTTTGTCTAATTTTGTTTCAAATATTATTTCCATAGGACATATGTTTTTCCATGCCTCTTTGTCAAAGTAAAATGGAGCAGGTCACTACTGAAGATCTTGTTGAGCTCTCAGAGATAGAGAAACATAACTTAGGCCAGGTTTGTGCTCCATTCATTTACCCGTTCTGTAAAATCGATATGCTAGAGAGAAGCGGTTCAATGCTCCTTTTGGAGCTGTACCCTTTTTAGGATTTGAATCATAATCACAGGCATTGTGTGAAAGATATTGGAAGCAGAGTTTTATGTTGATGATAAGGACATTGCTTGATGTCTGATGATGCTTAAGAACACATCACTAAAATTATCACTGTGATTAACTTGGATTGTGCTCTGAATTTCATATACTTTTCTAACTCCTTGTAACTGATGCAGACTCGACGCCGGAGTTCTTTCTCTGACATAGATAATACTCCAGAGTCTTTGTTAGCTTTTATCGGAAACCAGAGCGTACATGGGTTATATGACCTTCTGTTAAATTATAGGTGGGTATAAATTTCCCCCCTCTATTTAGTGCTGAATACAGCTTGCAGTACGATAACTTTCACGGCATTTGCTTTGCATTTCCAATGATCATGTCCAGGTCGTCATTGGGATTCTTGCCCACCGCTGATGTTCCTGTGTTATACTCACCGGTGCCCTTTCAGAACGCAGCATTGTCCTCTCCCGAGGTGAGTCCTTAACATTTGTGATCTGGTTCCCGTCCTTTGTCATCCTCTCATGTCACTACACTTCTCATCTTACCGACTTGACTATACACAATTTCTCTTGTCTCTAGATCAAGTGTACGGAGATGGTAAGGATGGAACATTCAGGTGCCCTGCCTCTGAAAACCCCACCAGGTGATCATTGCTGTATGGTCGAGGTCAAGGGTTCTTATCTTCCCCCATGGATTATCAGCAATATGTGCGCTATCGTGGGTTCTGATGGACGAGACTTTGAAGCCAGGTTAGTCCAATGGACAAATCTCATTTAGTAAAATCCCGAATCTCTTCACAGAAAAACCGATAACATGTTCTGGTTTAACGTCGAGTTTCAGCTTTGTGACCGAGCAAACCTCAGTCGGTTTAAACGTAGCTCTTCCAGAAGTCTCGGAGAAAACAGACACTGAACCTCGAGCAGAAGAAGGTACATTACAAATCAATGAAGCCTTTGGTGTTCATGGAGCCACGTTTTGCCATCAGCTTCGGTCAGGCCAACTAAAAAGCTTGAAGTACTGCAAGCAATCTTACAAGGTTTCACTATCGCCTTTGTGATTCTCCTCCATTCAGTTTTTTTATCATTGTGCTGTATGTTAAAAACACCAAAACAATGAATCTAATCAAAACCCAAGGGTTTGTAATTGTTAATTTTTGGCTAGACATTGATGTACTCTCGGTCCTATGAACCTGATTGTGAAGCAGCAATACACACAACTGGAAACAGAGTTTCATTTTGCAGTTTGAAGATTACTACATGAAGGTTGGCGTTCAAGCCACATTTTCTGCCATGATAAAAATGAGAAACAAAGGACATCAACTCGTCCTAAAGACAGTATGCCTAGACTTGTGTACTTGTGAAACATTTCCATGCCCTTGTCCGACATCCCTTGTCTATGAACATCAACAAGCCCATATTATTTGCCGATACCCTGTACACGTACCTGCATTCCGTTCCATGACCCGAAAATTGCAAGATGTTTAGAACAGAAACCCATTAAAAAATTCTACGTTTTTAAAAGAGTCAGATACACCATATTCGCGGGTAGACCGAAGTATGAAACACTGCATCACGGGTGAGTTTTTTTCACCATTGATTGTTTCAATGTTCTACCGGAAGGTAGATAATTCAAGGTGTACTTACTTCTTTTGTGTTGCTCGTCTTTTCCACGAAAGAACAGATGTGATCCACTGAAATAACAACGCAAGAAAGAGGAAAAAAAAAATCAGTCTTGCATCGAGGAACATGCCATGAGAAAACAGAAGCAAAATCTAATTACCTTGAAGACTGTCACAACGGAGAAAGTTCCAAGAAACGGCGTCTTTCTCATAGGCATTCGCTTGTCTGAACTCATTTCCTTCGATAAATGCTGTGCAATTTCTTTCAACAACACCAACTGGGCTTTGTCCGTTCGCATAGATAAAATGACCTGTCTCAACGATTCCTTGTCTGCTTCAAGTGCCTGAAGCCTCGTGAAAAGTTTCTCGATATCTGGCTCGTTAACTCCCCGATGATTCACAAAAGATTCTTGGTATCTAGGAGAATTCGAAAAATTAGCGAAAGACTTGGTCCCAGTTGTCTTAGCCTCATCAATGCCAATCTCTGAAACTCCAACATGGACCGAGTCTATTGTGTAAACACGGTCACTCATGTCATCCTGGACTTCCAATGCAGAATCTATATGAACAGATTCCATCTTCTTGAAGCTACTAGTAGACCTGGGAGAGTCCGTGAAAAATGTCTCCTTTAATTCTCTCGCGGTTCCCAAAGGCGAATTTAAACCGAAACTGTCCATCGAGAGCCTGCGGGCATGACCTCGCCATCTAGGAGACTGACCAACTATCATCTTTTCTATGACATCCTCTCTATCATGTTCCAATTGACTTATCCTCCGCTCCAAACATTTAAAATGCTCTTGCCCACTCGGAGACTCGGGGAATTGACATTTTTCTACGCCCCCAAAATCAGCATTACCCTCTGATGCCCTCGGTGTACCGTTCACATTACATTTTACAGGGGTATAATCATGGGCATATACATCATATTGTGCATCAACACCAATCACGCTAGGGTTTCGGCTGAAACCAAATCTCTCGCCCTGTATCTCTGCCTCGGTGAAACCATAGCTTAGCATTCTATGCTTACATGCTTCAACCTCATATGACAGAGCCTCGATAGCCTGCTCTTTTTCATACAACAACTCCTCTAAACCCACGAGTTCTTCTTGATCGTGCGACATTTTCTCCTCTGCGTAAGTTTTGAACTGCCGAGCTTCCATCTGAATCTCAGCCTTTTCCCTCTGCAACCTCAATATCATCAGCATGGTCTCGTTCACGGCTGATGAGGCCGCCTTCCTCTCCTCTTCGAGCTCCACATACAAATCTTCTGCTGCTTTCCGTTGGCAAGAAAGAGCTTCCCGTAACACGATACATTCATCTTCAGCAAGGATCTTAGCATTCGAATATGGATCAAAGCCCGGTAAAAAGAATCGGTTCCCTTCCTTAAACTCTTCATACTTTCTTTTCACGGTTCGGTTCCACAGACCAGAAGAAGAACTGGCAACCACGGAACAATCGCAATCACAATCACAACACTTCAATACACATGTAGGAGGCAAAGTGATGTCTGAATCCATGGCTGAAAAACTGAAATTTGATTTCAGATTCTCAGGTAAAGAAAGACAAGGGCTTTTTCATGAAACTATGTATCAGTAAGTTCCTAAACCCTCCTGAATCTAGCAGAAGAGACCGAGGATTCCATTATTCAGACTGCTCCCATCATCAAGAACATCAAAGAACCAAACCAAGCACCTGAATCAACGCCAAACATCAGAGAGAGAGAGAGAGAGATTGCAGGCGATTAAGGCATATCCAAGAAACAAAGGTCAGCATTTATGAAGAACAAATTTGCGAATATACTGGTAACTAGAACAGAGATTTTCAAATTCATGGTATGAACATGCAAATCCAAATTCATGATCAATGGACTGAAAGAAGAACAGAGATTTTCAAAGCAAATTCTCCACGAATAAATACCCAGCTCACAAGAGAGAAACGAATATCGAGCAGACCAACGGAAAACAAAAGAGAGAGGTCTTTTCACCTCTTCTCAAGGAATAAATGGGCCGGAAGATCTGGGAAGAGCAAGCAATCATCCACCGTCAAAGACAGAAACGAGCATTTTCCGTCTGTTTCCCGAGAAACAAACAGGAAAGAGCCAGCGCGGGACCCGGAGCCGGAAGAGGAAGGGAGAGAGGACGAAAAAAGAAGAGGGAAAATTTCCCGGAGACCTAAAACTTTGAGTTTTTTGCCATCTTCGTCTTCGTTCGCTCGTCTATTTATTGGACCTCGTTTCAGCCCAGTAAGGGAAAATTAAAGAAGATAGCCATTTTTTTTTAAGGAAAATATCAAATTTGGAAGCCAAAAAGAAAAAAACGAGAGAATAAAATAAAAATGGAGGAACATGAAATGAAACTACAGAATTTGTAGAATTCTTCAAAAGAGACGACGCACATTTTGTAGAGTTTGTAGAATAACGGTTTTGACTTTTTATTAGCTTTGAGAGTTAATATAGTTATTTTCAGTTGCAGAATTTGTTAGCTTTGTGTAAATAAGAATGTATATGGAAATATTCGTGAATGTACAAGAAATCATTCAAACACATTTTTTTACAACTCCGTTATTTTTATTTTCTTTTTTTCTCCACCGAATTTCTCCCTTTTCTCGACTGTACAAACGACATTAGACCGTGTGGTAATTGTTAATGTTGAGTAGATAAAAGGTGGTTTATTTTTTTTTATAATCCTATCGAATCTTTGTCTCATCTACATCTTCTATAAAAAATAACAAAATCTATATGAATGTCTCTTTCAAAATTGGGACTCAAACCTGGGTTGAGAACGAAGTTTATAATTTTTTTTTGTAAATATAGGGTTATAAAATTGAATGAGAAACATAAGATGTTAAACAGAATGTATGAGACGAAATTGGTTAAAAGATGTAACCAAAATGATTCACTTTATTTCACTGTAACTTGATTCTACATACTGATATATACACACTTTATAAACTATACAAGATGTAGAGAAAAGGAAAATAAATCAAACTATACAACGGCTTGTAATATGCAATGACTAAATGAAACATGAAAGGTGTAAGGGTGATCTGATTGAGGTAGAATATGGCAGGTAATTGATGCAGATTTGTCCAGATTTGTATCCAAATATTGTGGATGATTTTTTTTATTGATTGTACCTTAATTGATTCTCCATTGATCCAGAAATATCTCTGCATGTTGTGGTTTCTGGATTTGAACTCCGATCTCCGTCTTTCTCTTTTACTTCAACATTCTCCTCAAGATTTGTTTTGATATATTTCGAAAAACCAATCTTGACGGGCAAATGCCTTCATGGCTGCGTAGATCCATGTGTTTCATAGCCTTCCATTGTTGCTCCTGCAGTTTTGAGGATTGATCATATGTGAGGACATGTTTTCCCTCTTCACACCTAAAATTCTTCTTTAAGTCCATACCAAAAGTATGCTAAAACTTATCAAACCGATTAAATAACACAAGGGAGGTTAACACACTCTGTTTTACACAAGAAATCGAACATAAGGTTGTAAAAATATGACTATAATCAAACAGAACTAGATAAAGTGTTTTGACATTGATTTGAAGTTTCACCTTATATTCTCCAAAAATAAATGAGATTGAGATTTGGTGTTTTGTGAACTAGCTCATAAAGAACGGGATTATAAACAAGAGGACAGAGAAAAACATAAGTTTTACCTTTAACCAAACGATTACATTCACTGTCATATCTATAAACATGTAACATTTCAAAGAAGATTTTAGAAATTTTATATATTGTGAAATCATGATATTGTGTAAAAATGTTTGAGTGGCAATTATTAAAACCATTTGTTTTATCATACAACAAAAGAAACAACCTATTATCATGCTCATCATTCATCTGAAGACTCGTAATCTGATTGACAATAGAAATTATTATCAGATATAAACTAGGAGGAAAAAATAGCATATGTATGATATTTCAGACTAGATAAAATTAGGGCAAAACCCGCAAGGGTCGACAACCTGTCAGTTAGGAGGAAAAAATCTGTTTCACCAAATGTGTGATTGATGTCGGATTGTTTGGTATGATAGATAAGAATTTTAAATTTCCAAGTGCTCTCCTTGGTGTTTGGAAACGCGTTCTACCCAAATAAACTAAGATACATAAGCAAATTAGATTTAAATAGGAAATGAAAAGGAGAACGAGAAAACCGAATGGCTTTGGGCAGGAGCATTATCGTCTTGGTCCTCACTTCACTTTGGGAATTATGTTTCTCTTGGAAGTCGTCCACCATAGTTTATTTTTCTGTCCATCCCTCAACTTTTCTCATTTCATGTGTCTAAAATCTTATTATTGTCAGATTTTATAGCAACTTCCTCAACCTTTGCGTGTTCAACAAAATTTGTCTTTGTATCGATACAACCTTTGATCTCAATGGGAATTCTGTCAGTGGTGAGTGTTTGGTCCTCTTCGGAGTGCATCATATTGTTCCCGTCATCTTGTTGAGTGTGCATGGCCTCTTCTTCGAGCCTCTGCAAAACTTTAGCACAAAAACCATAGTATGCATTATTGTAATACTCGGTTTTGGTGTACTTACTTTTGTTTCTCTCTTGCAGCAACCTTTCGAACTCCACTTTGCTTGCTCTTCCCCTAGCTTCTGTAGCAGATGGTAGAGGCTCTTCATTGAGTATTTGAAAACTCAATTCGTTGAAGGAACCGTCGAGTATGGAGAGATAAACAAGTGTGACATTTATTTGTACTCGGTTAGTGCTACAAGATGCTGGATAAAAGGTTTCAAGCTGTTGCCACAAGATTTTGCTCTCACTTTTTATTTCTTTTAATGTTATCTCAGATGTGACATTGTTGATGAAGTTGTGAAATCTTATACATGTGAAAGATTGGCGGATTTTTGCATCCCTCTTTGGTATGAGAAACTCCATTGAAGAGGGTTGTTTTATTTAACAATGGAAAACGAAAAAAGAAAGGATAACATTGAGGTCTGCATTGTCCATATTTGTATCCAAATATTATGGATGATTTTTGGCTTGATTGCACCTTAATTTATTCTCCATTGATCCATAAATTTCTCTGCATGTTGTGGTTTCTGGATTTGAACTCCGATCTTCGTCTTTCTCTTTTACTTCAACACTTTACCCTCTTCTTTATCGATTGACTCGCCCAATCTTAGATATGTGATTCAATATTTTGTTTGTTTTATATTGTTTTATATCTTTATAATGTCTTTTTTAATTTTGGAAGCAATTAAAATTATTATTTCATTTTGAATATTATGACCGGATAATGCAACGACCCGCGACCGCTAAGAACCATCGAAACTGCTCTCACACAACAACATGAGATCTTATAGCATGTTTTGTCCTCATTCGCACGCATACGAGACACTTTCCAGTAGGTCACCCATCCTGAAATTGCTCCAAAGTCAACACATTTAACTTTGGAGTTCTCTCAAGATAGTCAAGTGAAAAGATAGGTGCACCTTACTACTATGAGTAGCCCAACTAATTTTTTTTTATGTATCTTAGACCATATAGTCTCATACCTATACAACCCTCGGATCTCTCTCATTCCGGTGTGTTCGATTCATCCTTATACCTCATACCCTGAAGCTCGTTAGGACCTGCCCCTTGTCCGTGTCTCTCTTGCACTGACAATCACTCTCTGCCTTCCTTCGGTATCCAGGCTATCACAGGCCCACCAGCTTCCACCTGGTTTGTCCTCGAATCACACCGTACTGGGAAAGTACCGACTCTAATACTATCTGTAACGACTTGCGGCCGCTACAAATCGTCAAAACTGCCCTCACACAGTAACACAAGACCTTCCAGCGTTTTTTTCCTCACTCGCACGTATACCAAGACACTTTCCAGTAGGTCACCCATCCTGAACTTGCTCCAGAGTCAACACACTTAACTTTGGAGTTCTCTCGGGATAGTCAACCAAAAAAGTAGGTGCACTTTGTTGCTATGAGTAGCCTAACTAATTTTTTTTATGTTATGTTAGACCATATAGTCCCATACCTATATAACCATCGGATTTCTCTTATTCCGGTGTGTTCGATTCATCCCCGTACTCAAAAGCTCGTCAAGAGCTGCCCCTTGTCTGTGCCTCTCTTGCACCGGCGATCACTCTCCACCCTCCTTCGGTATCCAGGCCGTCACAAATAATGATGATGATTTTTATGAATAGTTATAAGCATGATATCTTCTTATAAAATTGGATCAAATGCTGCCAACATTTCAATCAAATCAAAGTTCTTAGCCAAACCACCTCGACCACGCGAACCCTGACCAATATTCTTAGAGCGATCTGACCACCATTCCGGAAAACCATGAAGTTCGAAGCACGTGTCCACAACATTTCCAATTCGACCACAATGAGAACATGCGATAGTTTTATCCTTCAATTATGCACACGATCGTGATCTAGATTCTAGTTAAACCGACAAAACCATGATGTTTGATCAATCTTCCTTGGCTCACATTGCCACACATTTAGATTTTTCCGGTTGAATGGATTTGTACACACTGGCCAGGGAAGGTAGAGGAGTTTGAGACAGCAAGCCGTGCCAAAAATCGAAACCTTCAACTCGAGAAAAAATGATATATCTTGTCATCTTCTTTCTATTTCACCAGATTTTCAGAAATGCGACACATACATCCCCACATACACATGCATGCATCTTCTCATATAATGCAATATCATCCCAAAGTCTGTGTAATTTTTCGAAGTATGTCGCCATCGACATATCGTGTTGTCGACAATTGAAAAGTTCGGATTTGAGAAACTAAACTTGAGGACCATTGGACACAAAGAATTGAATTGTGAGTTCATTCTACAAATCCTCTGCAATCTCTGTATTCAGAATATTCGAACGTAAGCTAGTCATCTTCCAAACGAGAGAAACAAAAACCATGGACGAGAAAAATATCAAACACGACGATACCAAGAATAATGAGGGACTCTGATACCATGTCACAACATATGAAATCTCTGGCCTTGTTACCATTAACTACACTAAACGTCCAACTAAACGCCGGTATTGAGTCGGATCAGAATAGAGGGATGCGGTAGAGCCGGACAGAGTGTGATTTTGCTCGATCGAAGTAGGGGAAGCTTTGCAACCAAGTAAACTACACTCAGTGATAATATCAAGAGCATATTTTCTTTGAGACAAGTATAACCCCGTAGGATCTTTGCAACTTCAATACCCAAAAAATACTTCAAAGTCTCAAGGTCCTTCATATGAAAACACGTGCTGAGATAACATTTGAAACGATCAATCATGGCAATATCATTTCCTCTAATAAGTAAATCATCAACGTAAATAAGCACGTGCAACCGAGTGTCATTGCGAACATACGAAATAGAGAGTAATCTACATATGATCGTTCAAATCCAAATGCCCGTAATGAGGTAGTAAGCTTCTCAAACCAACATCAAAGAGCTTGACGAAGCCCATAAAGGGATTTTCGCAATCGACATACCTGAGATGGGTCCGATTTTGAAATTCCCTGAGGAATACGCATAGAAGGCATCTTATATACATCTATCTGATACACCTCCCAGTTTTTTACTGCAACAACAACGAGGAATGTGTGTACCATAGTAATCTTAACAACCGGAGCAAAAATATCAGTATAGTCAAGTCCTTCTTTTTGATGATTACCAAGAACCACCAATATTCGAGCCTTATAACGTTCAATAGATCCATCCTATCGATGTTTAATTTTATAGACTCATTTGCAACCTATAGACTTTTTTTACGGGAGGTAGTGTCTCCAAAATCCAAGTACCATTATCTTCTAAGACTTTTATCTCAACTTCCATTGCCTCATGCCATTTCGGATCTTTGTAAGCTTCTTTAAAAGAAGAAGGTTCCTGTACTTCAGTAATGGTTGCAAGAAAAGTATGGTGTGGTGCAGAAAATTTATCATATCTTACATAATTAGCAATGAGATAAGGATGCGTACCAGAGAAATCTAACAAAGCACTAGGAGGAATGTGAGCAGAGGGTATACACTGAGTTGTATAAGTAATATAGAGTTTGAGAAACATAGACGGTTGAGATTCCGATGACCACGTCCGAGTAAAGTTGGTGTAGTCGACTGAGATGAGGTAGACACTAGGTTCTCAGACTGAGTTAAAGTAATATTCGCAGATGATTCTTCGACACAATGATGAACATTCTCGGGTCGTAAAGATGTCATGATAACAATAGTATTTATGGGAGGAGCAGAGACGAACATCAGAATGGTTGGTCCGGTTTGATCATCTTCTTTCCAAGTTGGATGTTCTCGACCTACACGCTCCAATTCGAGGGGATATTAGAGATATATACGAATCTCTGATACTCTGTCAAATCCGATACTTTATCTAGATATATTTTCGATATAGATTTTCGTTATCAAATCTGACACCTAATTTTGGGGTCATATTTATTAAATATTATATTAATAAATATTAATTGTAAACAACTAAATGATTTGAAAAATTAATTATGTTTTTTTAAATAGGTGCTTTTAGCTTGATTGGTCTTGCATGAATATGAGCTTCTAGTAAACCCACTTGTTTTCTCGGACAAATGTGAAGAAATGGATGTTGCGGTGTTTGGAAATGGTTACAAAGCCAAGTTTGTAGAAATTGACAGTTTTGTTAGTTTTAGTAGTTAAATCGATTATATTCATATTCAGTTGTGGAGTTCAATTCATGAATACACACACACAAAAATTCATCCAAACATATATTTTTCCTCCATTATTTGTGTACCCGTATGAAAGCTCGGAAAATGATGATGTGGAAATGTCCAAAGACAAAATTCAGAAAGAGAACCGGTACGAGTTGTTACGTTCTTGACCTTAATTAGAAGCCTAATGTGAAATGATCTATGCTTATATTGTGATTATGGAATTGCTGTTGTTGTTGTTGTGCTGGATCTTTCATTTGAATCCGTTTTCTAATTTCTTTTTTCGCATCAATTGAATGGTTCCTTATCATTGAATATTATAGAAAACTTTTATCCAAAGTTTTGATTTTTGCAGTAAGATTAATCTGAATCATTTCGTGGTTTTCAACATATTCTGCAGCAAATTTAAATGAAAATGAAAACCGATGCAATAACAGTGTTGAACTCTTTGTAAAAAAAAAAAACAGAAGTGTTGAACTCTATAGCATTATTTAGTGATTAACAAAGAACATAAGAGATTTCACCAAAAAAAAAAAAAAAAAAAAAAAAAAAAAAAAAAAGACAGTAAAGAATTCACCAGAGAGCAGAAAAACAAAGGAGTGCGAACAAAAAAACCATTGCGAAAACCTTAAGCGTTATCACCTAAATCTTGTATGGATCGCCAGACACCGGAAACGGAAAAATGCAATGCGGTCGGAGATTATACGACCGGAACAGTTTTAGTGTTGCTGCCACCGCTCTCGTCGTTTTCCCGGGACATCTCCTCGAGAGACTTGCCTTTGGATTCAGGGACGAGGAAAGTGAAAATCATTCCCAAGAAGTTGACAACACCCAACAGGAGGAGAGAGTTCCTGACGCCAATACCAGGAGGGTATCCAGCATCGGTCTTTGTCTTGTCTGGGCTCTGAGCCAAATACAAGAACCCGAATGCTCCAACCATGGCTCCCAATTTACCCGCAGCGGCCGAGATTCCGTGGCAGGTTGACCTGAATCTCGCGGGGAAGATCTCAGCCGGTACAACAAAGGTCGTGGCATTAGGTCCAAAGTTGGCGAAGAAGAAGGTCAGTGAGTACATGATCACGAACCCGATCCTGTTGTCCTTGTGAGTCCAGTGGTTGTAAGGGATGGCCAGCGCGAACATGAATACCGTCATGAAGAAGAAACCCATCAGCTGGATGGCAAACCTTCCGATGATATCGATGAATGCCACAGTGAACCAGTAACCAGGGACGGTACTGCACAACGCGATCAGGGTTTGCGCACGAGCGATTCTGAAGACTTCTTGGATGGCGTTCATCGTCGGGGACGGAGGAATCCATCCGATCGCGCTGAAAATGTCCTTCTGGAAAAGGTTCTGGCTGTAGAAAGCGATGTCGAGCAAGAACCAAGTGCTTGCTGTCCCGAGCAAGTGAAGCCCGTGTCGGCGGAGGAATTCCGCAGAGAACAAGCCAAAAGCGTTGGCCTTTTCTTGCGAAACCTCTTCCCCCTTGACTTGTTGTGTTTCCATCTCCACTTGCAGAACCTTTGACATGTCCGAAGTCGCTTGCTTCACGTCCTTTGCGACTAACGCAGTGTACCGCGCGGTTTCGGGCATTTTCAAACGCCAGTAATACGTCATAGCCGCCGGCAAAGCTCCGACCATCAGAATGATTCTCCAAACGTAATCCGCCTGAGGAACAGTCGATGCAATCGCGTCGATTTCATAGGCCGGAGATGGAAAACGCGCCTCAAATGCAGCCGCGATGATGATCGCGAAAATCCCACCGGCCATGATTCCGAACCCTTGCATGGCGAAAACAGCGGCGATAAACGCGCCGCGAGTTTTCTTGTTGGCGTACTCGGACATGATAGTTGCAGACAAAGGGTAATCTCCACCGATGCCGAATCCGAGCCAGAAGCGGAAGAAGCAGAGAGTGGCCATGACAGACTTGGCGTCCTGTCCGAAGGACAAACCAGAAGCGATGGAACAGATGACCATAAGCATCAGAGTCATCCCATACACTTTCTTCCTCCCCATCTTGTCGCCGAGCCATCCGAAGAAGAGCTGACCCGCCAGCGTTCCGCAGAACGCGACGCCGTTAACCGCGGCGGATACGTTGGGCGGCAGCGTTCCGGGTTTCTTGGCACCGTCGACGTGGTAATAGATCCGACCAAGGAGCTTGGTCACGAGAGAGATGCAGAAGAGATCGTAAGCGTCGGTGAAGAATCCCATTCCCGCGATGATGATCGCTGTGAAATGGTACCATTGCGTTTTGGCGACATCAAGCGCGTTTAGCACTTGCAGTTGATCCCCCGCCATTTGATATCGTCCTCTCCAAACACAAGACAGAGTTCTGTGTCGTAACTCTGTGTCTTGCGTGTGTGCCTGTTTCCCGAGAAAATGTCTGCAGACACTCAAATGGCTTCCGATGGAGAGAGGGAGCGTTGGGAGCTGGCAATTTATACGCCCAGACGAAGGGAATATATTCTTTCTTCCATTTGGCATATTCCTTCTTCCCGTCTCCCCATCTTTTCCTCTCTTCCTATTTACCTATTTTAGGGATTTATTCCCTTTTCTCCCCTCTGTTTCTAATCTTCCTTTGAATTTCTAAAAATGATTTTTCTAGTTTTATTTAACAGGTAATATAAATTCTAAACTGCAAAAATCATTTGTTTTTTTTTTAATTAATTTCCTTCGAATTTGATTTTATTTTTATTTTTATTCCTTCAACATCAACGTTTCAAATAAAAACGCCCCGCAGCAGCCATTCAACGAAAGAGATCCACCCATTTTTAACAAGTAATCCAAAATATGATTACGGTTACATTTTTATTAAGGGAAACAATTATTCCGAAACCGTATCCGGAAAAAAAAAACAAATTACGGGGAGTAAATAAGTAAATAAATAAATATTAGTAACCAATCATATATTTGGTCTGCTCGTTCCAAAACGTCTTCGACTGCTTCACCATCTCGGAACGTTCAGCCACCGTCCTCTCTTTCCAATACTCTTTACATCTGCAAAAAAATCATATCCAAAAAATATAAACTTTTAAAATTTGATAAATATATAAACTTCTAATTTTGTATAAAAATAAAAATATATACAAAAATTTTAAAATTTATGTATTTTTATAAAAAAATGTGTGGATTTATAAAAAAAAAATTCAAAGTTTGCTTATTTATTTACCAAATTTAAAAAGTTGATGTTTTTTTAGCATTACTCCCTAAAATAAAAACATCTCGATTTTGTGATAATTTATATTAGATACTGAATCAAAATATACATGAAGTATCATTGGTCACGAGTTTATTTGGCAGTTCATAGTCATTCACTTATATTTTCGGCCTATCGATTATTAAATTAAGACCGGAAGTTATTCGAATTTTTGTCTCACCGTATCTTTAAGAGAAGATGGAGCTCGACCATGTGAACGGCGTCAGCGTAAACTCCAGCCTGCAAAACCGTATATACGATCACTCTTAAGATTCGGAAAATACGCCTCTTTGTTTAAAAAAAAAAACAAAAATGGGGGAAATCCCATATAACTATCAAAATTTTAAAAAATATGTCAAATAAATATCTTAATTTTTAATTTGATAATATAATATATTAAAATATTTCAAATTAATATATCAATTCCGGAAATCGTGCCAAATTGATGTCCATACCCTGAAAAACTGATAATAATTCCTAATAAAAAAATCAAATTTATTTTGACGTTTTTGAACAAATATATAAGAGTTTTGATTGAAAATTATTCTCAATTTCAGGATAATATTTGAAATATTTTTATTATCAAACTAAAAGTTGGAGCATTTATATGGGATTTTTATTTTATATATATATGACGATAGCAAGGGAAAATAAAAACCTCTCTGCAAATGGGGCATTTGGATTGAGAAGAAGCGGCTTTAACGCCTTGGAAGATCATCACAGAGGCAGCAGAACACGTACACGCCTTGCAGAAGATGTGACCGCACTTCAACGCGTACGGATTGAACACCTTTTCCTGTTGTGTTTCACCAAAGGCACACTCTCATGTCCTAACCAGACACCACAACTTCCGGTCGTATGTGTATGTATATATGCATATGCATGCGTATATCCGCAAAAAAAAAAAAAATTGCATTTTTTTTTGGCTTACGAGGCAGATGGCGCAGGTGAGATCGAACTCCAGCTCGACTGAGTTCGGGTTCGGAAGCGTCAGCTTCATCACGGGTCGATCCGTGGTCAGATCACAGGAGACACGGCCGCACGAAGAGTTGACGTTTTCCACAGAGTCGAGCCCACAGTTCAGATAAAAGGCTCCGAGTTCTATGAGCCAGGGTGAGTGCAACAGCTCTATACGCTCAGCCCGCATCTTCGTCTTGAAATTTCTCCCGTTCTCGGAGCTATGCACCTGACCAAATTCCATCAATCTCTCTCTCTCTCTCATTACCACATTCCCGAGTTAAAAGAAAACGCGAATTCTTAACTTGTTATTGCGGAAGTGGAGCTGACCTTGTCGTACTTCTTGAGGATCTTACGGATGGCAATTGCGTTCATCGTGATGTAATGAATCAAAATCTGACCCTCTTCGAGTAATGTATGAGTATGGTCAGCGAAGCATCTGCGGAAACACAGCATGTATCTCTGCATTCCGGTGGCTATGTGAAGATGGAGAATATGTCTCACTCTCGACCTGAAGCATCCCGCTATGTCCGAAGCTTCCTTCATCAGCTCTGAGAAGAACATCTCATCACACCCTGCAGAACACCCGCCGTTACTTGAACAAATCCATCATCAAAAAGAAAAACAAGAACCAAACGAAATCCACTTAAGAAAACGTATCAAAGAACCAGAATTTCTTATATATTTCGAGATAGGACAATGATCTAGAATCGATAAACACGAAGATGCATCAGTTCGATACCACCAAATCAATCAAAAGCAGGCTCAAGGAGAAGATTCCAGTTCGTTTACTCTCTTTCTCTCTCGATTTGAATCGAAATCTCTACCTGAGAAAACACAATTCTCGAAAGAACAAGAACGAAAAGGAGAGGTTCTTACAAGGGCAAGCTTGGCATTGGCATGATAGTCCAGAGAGTGAAGGGTTTTGTTCATCACTGGATTCGGACTTCGCCTGGTTACATGATTTGCACCTCTTCAGGACCTTCTTCAGCTTCTTGTACTCAACGTGCCGACAGTTTTCCAGAAACCACTCCTCCTCTCCATGCAGATATTCCGCGAACGTCTCTCCAAACTTCATCTTCTCCTCAACACAAACTCAAATCTCTTGATCTCGAAACACGACTCTATACATACACAGATATGTATATGTATATGTATATGTATCTGTATGTCGGTGGGTGGCTGGATATATATATGCACGAGAGATATTTCAGAGACGAACAATTCAATGCCGATACTTCTAAAATAGACAACTTTCGAACCGACACGAAATAAAAAAAGACACAAAATCTGCAAAAGTGAAAACTACATTAATTGGTTTCTATAAATTTCCTCCACCTATTTACATTCCCTTTCCGGGAACGATGCAACAATAGGGAAAAACCCTAAATTGGCAACCGGATCGATCTCGCCCTCAAACTATGAAAATTCGCGACACGACCCACATGGCGAAATCGTAAATCGACAACAACCATCTAATAAATTTCTAATCTTTTTGACGTTATTACTTTGAACTGCGATGTTATCATATGAGCGAGAAGAAACAGAAGGAGACAACTTTTGAAGCCCATTACCTTCTGAAACGTCAGAAACAGAGGATTCAGCTGATTAGAAGCAACAGAAGAAGCTGAAGCCGACAGAGAGAAATAAAGCAAACCTCTTCAAATATGTTTTCTTGTGCGTGTTTTTTTTTTCCCATCGATTTTTCGGGGATTTTTTTATTTGGCCTCTTACGTGGTGATATCACGGTGGAAGTCGCTCCGATTGTTTCGATTTTCAGCGCACGCATGCAATGCACGTGTTCGATATCTCTCTCTTTTTTACTTCTTTTTTTTGTTAAAATTTCTTTTTTACTTCGGGTGTCAATTTAGGTTCTATACGAAGTTCTGCGTGGTCCAACCTAATTTTTCTGTTCTAAAAAAATCGGATTTTTGGATCATGTTTAAATCGTATTGGATTCGATTCGGATCAGTGTGAAAATCCGATATTTTTTAAAAAAATAAAAAATAATATTTACAAAAAAAATTATGCAGGCTAGTTTTATCCGGTCCAACGCAAATCTAAATCTAAAATATATTGGGTCAAATTTTGGACTTAGTTACATAGGTGCGAAAAAATCAGATCGACCCGAACCCGAATCCGAAATCATTGAACCAAATGTGGACTCGAGTTAGGTCGGAGGGATCTGAACTTTGACTAATATTAAATTCTCTAATCATATGGATCAACTTATTTTCTTTAAAAATTTCTATTTTTTTTAATCTTGTACGTTTTTGCATCACTAAACAAGATATCTGATTATTCGGATATTCATTTCATCTATGTAAATCATAGATTTTATCTTTATTTTTGGAAATTTGTAATTTTGTAAAAATGTGTGAATACACATATATATGACCAAAAACTAAATAAATAAAGTAATTATTTTTCTCTCTAAAAATTTTCCCCCAAATGTGCAAATTCCAACTCATATTTATTCAAAACACGTTGGATTTCTTTCCTTTGAATAAAATGATATAATAATATAATTTATTTGTGGTAAATGTTGAAGTAAATTCAAATGAGCATAAAACATAACGTTTTATTATACGCCAAGAATAAAATCAAATCTAATATAAAGAGTTGATATCGATATATGAGTGATCTAATCTCGTTTTAATTTTCGGATACAATTATGGCCAGAGGTGTCGTCCCCTCGTTTTCTTGGGATAACCAACAAACAAGTATCTCTCGGATTTGGGTCCTAACTTGTCAGATAGTTGACGTTTCACGTAAACGTCACAACTCCAAATCCTGAGATAAGACATCTTGGGACTCTTCCCAACCCATGGTGTCTTCTGAACCGATTTCGAAGGACTTCTATGCAGTATATAAGCAGCAGTCTCAAGAGCGTATCCCCAAAAGGATATTGGAAGATCAGTCTGACTCATAAACGGTCTCTAGCAAGACATTATGATTACCCATATCAGAGATACCCGAGATCCAATCTCGCTTTACAAATCATAAACGGTCTCTAGCAAGACATTATGATTACCCGTATCAGAAAGAGTTAGATGTGATTTAACCGAAAAAGCCAGAGATAGCTCTAACAATGATCCTCTTTGTCTCACGATATCATAATCGAACCCATAGTTCGATTGCTTTGTCATATCCCGAGTAGACTGTAAGGGATAGATGACATTCATCTATAGTGCGGCCACACATTTCTACAGTTTCACTCCGGTTAAATGGGCGTTTTTCCGCGGTCTAAGGGTACTAGAGTGGTCAGGAGGGCCAGAGGTGTCGTCCACTACACAGGGGTGGCGACTGGTGGCGGGTGGGGTCGGTATGTCGTGCAATAATCGCGGTCAAAAGGTGCCAGCTCGACAGGTTTTCCTGTCGTCGAGCCCAGACTGGTCGGTCCATGCGCATATTTTTTTTTTTCATTTTCTCCGTTTTTTTTCGGTCCGGTCCTGATTGTCTCTGGTCTGGTCGGTCTGGACCATAGACCGACAATGTGTTGTCTACCTAAATAGCATGTTTTTTAGCGTCATGCCCTAGCTGACTCAAAAGCATGTAAAATATGGATCCTAGTTCACTTAGAAACTCATTGACGGCGTTTTTCTTAGTGGGAGCCTGTCATATTGCATCTATTGTCTGTGTTAGTATGTGTATTAAGAAAGCTGCATATTTTTCTCTGTTTGTTTGTCTTTTTCTGTAAACATACCTGTTGCAGGAATCTGTAAAATGTCACCATACGATCTATCCTTATGAAGGATAAACCTCAGATAAAAAATGGTGAAAATCGGGCAAGAACTCGCGGAGAAGAACGAAACCCAGGACCCAAACCGACCGGTCCAGACTTGGACCGGCCGGTCTGGGCAACAGACAGAACGAACGATCCGAAATGAGCTAGATCGACCGGTCCACACCCATACCGATCGGTCCAGAAGAATACAAAATGCACCGGTGGAAGTTCGAATCCCCATACCAAAGGAAGTTGTATGAAGACAACCAGAATGTTATTCAGATTCCCACTAGATTCAGAAGCATATCTATGCTGGGGAGTAATATGTGGTGGAACCAGTACCGGTAGACGAACTGAGCCAGTACTGACGGATGGTGTGGATATTCTATCATAGTACCGGTTGACGAAGTGGAGTCAGTACTATCATAGACTATGTGGTGGAACCAGTACCGGTAGACGAATTGAGTCAGTACTTGTGCATTTGGGTGGATATTTCTATAACAGTACCGGTTGACGAATTGAGTCAGTACTGTTATAGGAATGTTTAGGGAAGCCAGTATCGGTTGACGCATTGGTTGTCGGCGTTTATGATTTAGCTTTACCTTCTGGACTTGTTATAGAACTAAGTAATTGTTACTTTGTGCCTACTATAAACAGAAACATCGTTTCTATTTCCTGTTTGGATTTGGATGGTGGATGATCTGTGATATGACATTTTGACTTTGTATTGAATTCATTGGTTTATGAATGCATTACTTTTTCCATTATATGATTGGCATGTTTGTTATATTTCAGTATCTTTGAATCATTAGAGAATGATTCTAAACTCCCTGGTCAGTTATCATTGTGGGAACAATGATGAATTAAGACTAGCATGAGGTAAGTAATAAAAACCTAGACTAAACCGATTCCGCAAGGGTGTGGATTCAATGTAGTACCAGGGTCGAACTCAATGACCGAGAGGTGATGGTGTCGATGATGATCCTAGTAAGAACAGAGCGCAAGATTTGTTGGTTGGTTGGAAAAAACTATAATTAAAAATACTGCAGGTTCGGGGCTTCACGATACTATGGATTATCTAAATACATGTGACTGGATTGCAGTCTGAGGTCGATTTGGGAAACTCTAGCTTCTATCCTAGAATGCATCCGGTCAGGGATCTATCGTTCTCTAACTAACGCTTTCCTATCAGCTTCTACATCTTTAGGTCTACTTAGAAGCATTAACGTCCGCTATCATAGTTTCTAGGTCGAATTAAGAATTTCTTATCAAGTCCAATTTATGCGTTCAGAATTAATAATTGAACCTATCTTATGAACGAATTCCGGTATTAATTAATTCAAATTCCTTTGCAATTAACTAATCCAAATTCAATTCTATAGGGTGATCAATCCTAAGAAAGCATTACGTTCAATTCATAAAACCAGATCTAACTTAGACATGTGTTCCTGATGGATGTGATGCTCTAGGATGATCATACGATATGAGAACCATGTATGATACGATGTATTTATTGGATGAATACATTATTTATTCATTATTTATTTTGCATATTTAATAAATAATGATTATCCATGGATCGTTATGAACGATCCTAAATTCCTTAGTCGCTTGTCATTGTGGAAGCAATGATAAATTAAGACTAACATGAGGCGTGATGGATGATCATGGTAATGATCATACGTATTGGATACGGATCACGATCATGAGTACTTGTTTGGAACAAGTAACTGGATGACTCGCGTGAGATTGTCGATTGGATTTTATCCATGACTTGAATCTCACTTGATGGTTCACTTTGGATCCTCAGACCTGAGATATGTATTGTATCCATCATGACGAGTAATGTACTTTGACTGCGTCAAACATCGTCTTTAACCGGATGATTATAAAGGTGTGGCTCGGGTAGTAGATATTCAAGATGGAACTTTGTCCCTCTCGAAAGAGAGAGATATCGCTTGGGCCCGTCGTATGAGTGAGACTGTAGAAATGTGTGGCCACACTATAGATGAATGTCATCTATCTCTTACAGTCTACTCGGGATACGAAAAAGCATTCGAACTATGAGTTCGATTATGATATCGTGAGACAAAGAGGATCATCGTTAGAGCTATCTCTGGCTTTTCAGTTAGATCACATCTAACTCTTTCCGATACGGGTAATCATAATGTCTTGCTAGAGACCGCTTATAATTTGTAAAGCGAGATTGGATCTCGAGTTTACTGCCGTATTCGGAGGAGCCTAAAGGGTCACACACATATGGGATGGACGTGTATGTACGGGATCGAACGGACGAGAAAAATCGGATTTTTCTCGGTTTTTGAGGTCTGGTCTGGAGCTGACCAAGAGTTGGTCAGCCGGACCAGACGGACTTGGGAGAGGCGGACCGAATGGAAGAAATAACTGCCTGGTCCGGAGCTGACCAAGAGTTGGTCAGCCCCGGACCAGACAGTCAGTCGGAGCAAAAACGCGTGGCTCGGAGTTCGGCTGGTCCGGCGGACCAAAAACTTGGTCCGCCGGACCAACAAGTCAGACGGAGTGCGCGTGGTCCAGAACGTGCCTGGTCCGGCGGACCAAGTGTCTGGTCCGCCGGATCGCGGACTGTCGGCAAGCTCGGATTTTACGTGTGCTTGGTCCGACTGAGCAAGAGTTGGTCAGTCCCGGACCAAGACACTGAAAAATCCGAACTTCGCGTTTTCTCGCCTTTTTCTTGGTGGGAAGCAGGTGGGGAACCTATCACTCGACCTAATCCCGACCTTAGCCATCTGAGAGGCTGGAGACTCTGAAGAACTCTCTTTCAAGTTCAAGAGAGTGTTCTTGATCCATACACAAGAGATTTTGATCTTTTCAAGCTCTAGCAAGCAAGTTTCCAAGTGTTGGAAACCATCCCAAGGGTGTGGACTGCTCAAGAGGGTGTTGGCTCATCCAACACCTTGGCTGTGATCTTCTAACCGCAATCAAAAGGTTGGTTTTTCGGTTTAAGAAAGTTCTTCATCGATAGATTGGTCTGTGGGCGGTTCAAAACGTTTTGAACGCCAATTCCGCTGCGTAAGTCCGCGAACCAGATCCTAGCACGGTTTTGAATCGGCGGTCTAGGATCCCGTGTGACCCAGCAGTTCCACCGTTCAAGTGCATTGATAATTCCGTAACATGGCTAGATTCTCTAGCCTACAGCAAGCGAACTACTCACACATCATGGAAGAAAGCGAAATAGACATGGATTCATACAAAATTTCAATAGAAAAAGGGAATTTAATATGTAGAATTCAATGTTGAACAATGAAATGTAGCAATCTCCACTCCAATTCATCCCCCAAAGTGTTGAAAACCGAAAAATTACAAAGTGTATCGAAAAATGTGCCAAAAGTCAAACCTTCTCTCGGTTTCTGTACAGTTTTTTATAGAGATTTCGAAATATCGACGTTAAAAACCTCGATATCGATTCGATGTTTTCTAACGTTGATATTCCTCCAAGGTTCCTAGATCTCGAGGTTTTGGAAGGTCGATATCGACGTTGTGAAAAGTCGACATCTGGACTGCTCAGATCTCGAGGGATGGAACATCGATATCGATGTTCGGAAACGTCTAGATCTGGAAATCTGAAAGTTTGATCTCGAGGTGGCTGGAAACTTCGATATCGAGGTTGAAGAACGTCGATATCGGTGTTATAAAATGTCGAGATCGATGTTCTAAACCTCGATATTCTTCTTTTTTCACTCCGAAGTTCGTTTCTCGCCCGCGACAAGTCTGTGACCTTCCTTAGCTCGTGTGATTGTCCACTTGGTCCAATTAAGCTCCAAAAACACCGTTTTAGCTCCGTTGTCGTCCGATTACGCGAATATTCCTGAAATCACATCAAAGAGCAAAGAAAACGGTATTCGTGCATAAAATGTGGCATAAATGCTAGATTTGTATGGAAAAGAGGGATGGAATGCAACTAAAACCATAGAAAAATAACGTCAAAAACCGATGTCATCAGTGTATATCCCAAGCACACTCCAGAAAATAGTAACAGCCTTACGTGTGTGACCCTGTAGGCTCGTCCAATGCAGACATAGTTCCGAAACGATTTCAGACTAAGAATCATAGGTGATCTCTAGCAAGACATTATGACTCCCTTGTCAGACTAGGTTAGTGTGATCTAACGAGCCAAGTAACATTCAACACTTATGTCCTTTTTGTCACATGATATCATAAGTCAAAACAGAGACATGGAACAAGTCATCTCGTCACATATTGACTGCTTTCTCGTTCGTTGAGTTATCTGAACCTATAGATGATTCTTCATCTGTTTGCGCGCATTTAAGCTCAACTCACTCGAGAGGCCCAACAATATCTCTCTCTTCACATAAGAGAGGAACAAAATCCCATCTTGGCTCTCTACTACCCTGCACATGATTCATGACATTCCAACTACAGCCGTTATAGTCGTCCTTTTACAGTTCCAACGTTTGACTGTGTCAAAGAGTATCACTCCTCATGTCGGATACATATAGAGGCCTCAGATGTTAGGACTCAAACCGGAGTATTACATGAGATTCAAGTCATGACATCAAGTCCATGTGACAATCTCATGCGGGTCATCCAGTATCCATTCACAAATGAATACCCATGATCATGATTCGTATCCAATACGCTATGATCATCTGTATGATCATCCATCATGCAATCGTACAAACATAGAAACTGTGTTCCATAGTTCAAAACATATAAGAAAACCCTGTACACGATGTTGTCTCCTCGAAATCTTCGTCACCTCAAACGTGCTACGCTCCTCGTAATCTGAAAAAGGTGAAACCACGAGGGCTAAGCATAACTGCTTAGTGAATGACCCGGGTTGAATCCAGTAAACTCATTCTCAGCGAGAACGGTGTTAAAACGATAAAACAACATAACATAATCTTATTCATTCCCGTATGACTTCACGCCATAGGGTTAGCCGTGAACCCTGGTCACATCTCATGACCAGAATCAGCTCACACGCCCATCACATCGCATAACGTTGACTGTCGCATCGCATGACAATCAAGTATGTATGGCATCGCACCATAGAGTCAGCCGTAAACCCTAGTCACATCGCATGACTAGGAGCGCCTCTCACGCCCGTGACATCACATGACATTGTCCATCGCTTCGCTCGACAATCAAATCCCGTATGGCTTCGCACCATAGTGTTAGCCATAAACCCTACTCACATCACATGACTAAGAGCGCCTCTCACGCCCATCACATCGCATGACATTGGCCGTCGCATCGCATGCGACTATATCACAATCACAATCACGCTCCTCTCATAGTGTACGAATGAGCTTCAACCATAGCATTCAATATGCATCATCATCCCCCGGCTACAATCACGCGTATCATAGTATTCGACCTCATACCGTCTTACCGTTCCACGCCATGCAATACTACCCAAAAATAAGCACACAACGATTCACTCGCAGTGTTTATTTCTCACGTCTCACCATGCGTATTCATTCAATTTGTTCATTTTTGTCTTCTCTTTCATCTTAGGTTTAGTCTGGTCCGGCGGACCGGATCCGGCCCGTCTCCGCGAAATCGGTTGACCAGACCATTTTTTGGTCCAAAACAGGTTTGGTCCACCTGACCAGTTTCTGGTCCGGGTCGGACCAGGCTTCCTCAGCCTCTTCTCCTTGGTCTAGCGGACTAAAAATATTTTCCCGGACTTGGTCCAGAGCTGACCAGTTCCTGGTCCGGTGGACAGGAACTGGGCAGTTCGTCCGTTCGTGTTTTCAGGTTTCTGGTCCGACTTCGATTGCTCATAACTCACTCGTTTCTTAACCAAATCGTGCACCGTTTGTTTCTAAATATTCATTGGGATGTCATTTTTCATATCCAAGCATTATTTAAATCTCATGTATACATGATGAAAAAACAATTCGTAACGATTCTGCAATATCAGTTTTTCCACAGTCTTTGTTTGTTCATATCTCCTTCGTTTCTCAGCCAAATTGAGCGCCGTTTGTTTCTAAATTCTCATTTAAATGTACTCTTGCAAAACTCAATCAACAAATCATCGAGATAACACAATCACATCGATAAAAATGAGCTTACACAGACGCAACTCAAGCCACTCACCTGTTCTTGGATCAGATTCTTTTTGAATTTGATTTGATCGAGCTTGGTTGATGTCTGGGTTCCTCAGCCTTGAGATCTTCTCCTAGACACTCCAGGGATGTTCCCCAATACTTTCCCGAGATCCCTCTTCCTTCTCCTCTCTTCTTTCTCTCCCTCTCTCTCTCTTTTTCCTCTCTTTTCTTTCTCTGCCAATTTTCAGTCCGAAAATGGCTGAGTAGAAGGTTTGGGATGGCAATTATGGAGTCTAGAAGAGAGATAGGGGACGAGATACAAGGCCTAGGGGCTAGTTAGGGTCGTCCATTGCCGGTTTAGTGCGGTTTGGGTGCGTTGTGGGTCGTCGATGCGTGAGAAAATCGCACACCAAAAAGTCTGTCGACACTTTTCTGTCTCCTGGTCCGGAACTGACCAGATTCTGGTCCGGCTGACCAGGTCTTGATTCCAACTCATCTTTCTCTTGATCCATCGGTCTGTCCCTATTCCTCCTAAGTGTGTTGGTCAGCCCTGGACCAGATCTTGGTCCGACTGACCAACTTCAGTTTTTCAAATTTATTTATTTTTTCTTTCTCTGGTCCGTTCCTCCTCGTTTTGGTCCAACGGTCTGACTCTGGTCTGGCTGACCAGTTTTTTGTCTGAACCTAACCGACGATGAATTTTAACATTCTTCTTCTCTTATTTTTCGAGCCTTTTTGGCATTTTCGGGGCTTCGTACTCTTTTCTATTTTATTCTTTACTTCCATTCCCGAATTATTAGACGCATTTATTAAATTATTTATTCTCGAAAATAATTAAATATTTATTTTGGGATCCAGGGTATTACAAATCCCCCCTTAAAAAGAATTCGTCCTCGAATTCGAAGTCTCGTGATGTCCCCCTTGAACTTATTCGCATGTTATAAGATCAGAAAAACACCTTCGTATCATCACATCATCTGAATGCCAAGTTTGATACAATCCCAGAACGTTGTACACAAGAGTTCGTACAACACTCAAGTAAACAGATGAGGGTAGTTATTACGCATCTCTTCCTCGGGTTCCCAAGTCATGTCCGAGACCCCTTGGCTTCTCCACAATATTTTCACCAACGACACTTCCTTTGTCCTCAACCTCTTAACCTTCCGGTCCATTATCTGTAGCGGTTCATCCCGAAAACGCGTAGCATTCGTGAACTCTAACTCCTGAGGCTGTAACACGTGGGAAAGATCTGCCACGTACTTCCGTAACATCGACACGTGGAACACATCGTGGATGTTACCCAGCTCTGATAGCAACCCAAGACGATATGCTACTGCGCCTACCTTTCCAATCACTAGGTAAGGTCCGATATATCGCGGCTTCAGCTTGCCGCCTTGACCAAACCTAGTTGTGCCCTCGCATGACCTGAACTCGGAGGAATGCTTGATCCCCAACTTCAAGTGTAAAGTCCTGTCTCCTCTGGTCGACATATGATTTTTTTCGATCCTGTGGTGTTTTCAGGTTGACCCGAATCTTACGAATCACCTCCATGGTCTCTTCCACGATCTCATGTCCAAATTCCCGTCTTTCTCCAATCTCTGTCCAACACAAAGGCGTCTTGCACGATTTCGCATATAATACCTCATACGGTGGTACTCTGATACTCGCATGGTGACTGTTGTTGTACGCAAACTCGCACAACATCGTATACTGATCCTACGGAGCTCCCCATTCCAATACACATGCGCGAAGCATATCCTCCAATGTCTGTATCGTCCGTTTCGACTGTCCATCTGTTTGGGGGTGATATGTTGTACTCATCTTCAGCTTCATCCCCAACGCATCCTGTATTGCCTTCCATAGGCGCGACGTAAATCGAGCATCTCGATCCGAGATGATCTCGCTCGGTACCCAATGTAGTCTCACAGTCTCGTCGACGTAGATTTGCGCCAACTGCTCGTTCGGATATTCCTGACGTATAGGGAGAAAATGAGCAGATTTGGTTAGTCGATCTATGACTACCCAAATGGCGTTCTTCTTCCTCGGTGTAAGTGGTAACCCGACCACAAAGTCCATGGCGATCGAATCCCACTTCCATTGCGGTATTTCCAACGGCTGCAATTTCCCTCCCGACATCTGTCGTTCTGCCTTCACCTATTGGCAAGTGAGACACCTTGCTACATAGTCGGCGATGTCTCTCTTAATCCTTGGCCAAATGTATCATCGGCTAGACCCTGATACATCTTACTTGCCCCTGGATGTATCGCTAGCATCGTCTGATGTGCCTTGGCTAATATTTCCTGTCTCAACGCAGGGTCATCTGGCACACATAATCGGTTTCTCAAACACGCAATGCTCCTTTCTCGTCAATGCAGTAGTCTTTTGGGCTATACTCCTCGACACAATCGCGGTACCGCGATAGTAAGGGGTCACTAGGTTGTCCCTGTTGGTTTAGTGCTCTATGATGTACTGATTATGAGCTTTGTTCAGATACATTCGATGTATTGATACTTTCTATATGTTTTTTTATGAGAGTATCTTGTTCATTACATGTTCCTGCATGCTAGATCTGTTATGAAATCCATGTATCATTATGAATGATACTAAACTCCCTAGTCTTGTGTCATTATGGGAATAACGACATAATAAGACTAGTATGATGTGTGATTGATGATCACATAGATGATCATAGGTATTGGATACGATCACAATCATAGGTATTCGTTGCAGAACAGAATACTGGACTGACCCGCATGAGATTGTCACATGGACTAGCGTCATGACTTGAATCTCATACGACGATTCCATGATTGAATCCTAAGACCTGAGATATCTACAGAATCCAACATGAGGAGTTGCGTGCTGTGATTACGTCAAACGTCCTGCGTAACAGGAGGACTATAAAGGCGTGTATCAGGTACGAAACGAATCATGTACTGGATTGTAGATAGTCAAGACGGGATTTGTACCTCTCGTAAAAGAGAGAGATATCGCTGGGCCCCTCGTGTGAGCAAGACTGTAGAAATGTGTGGCCACACTATAGACGAATGTCGTCTATTTCAGACAGTCAAACTCAGTTAACGAGAAAGCAGTCAAATCAGATAAGGTGGCTTGTCCATGCCTTATGTTCGACATATCATATCGCGATACAAAAGGATCATCAGTCGGAATCATCACTGGCTTTCGTATGATCACAAACAAACTCTATTCGAGATAGGTAGTCATAGTGTCTTGCTAGAGACCGCCTATGACTTGTATACCCGAAATAGGGATTTCGGGTTATACTGCTATGTCGAATGAGCCTACAGGGTCACACACACAGGGAAGGACAAAAGCACGAGAGAAAACGACGGAAAACCGAGTCGGACGGGTCGAGACCCGACGGTCCGGATGCGTGGTCCGTCCGTTCTGGGAAGCAGAACGGACGGTCCACGACAACACGCAGACCGTCCGTTCTATGAGGATAGAACGGACGGTCCGCACT
>NW_010967059.1:545301-550214 GCF_000463585.1 Tarenaya hassleriana
GTGGACCGTCCGTTCCACCACGTAGAACGGACGGTCTGCGTGCTAATGTGGAACGTCCGTTCCAGTCTCCAGAACGGACGGACCACACGTCTGGACCGTAGGGTCTGGACCGTCCGTTCCGAACCTTTCGGTCCGTCCGGTCTGGACCCTTCCGCCTCGGTTTTCCGTCGTTTTCTCTCGTGTTTTTTGTCCTTCCCTGCGTGTGTGACCCTGTAGGCTCATTCGACATAGCAGTATAACCTGAAATCCCTATTTCGGGTATACAAGTCATAGGCGGTCTCTAGCAAGACACTATGACTACCTATCTCGAATAGAGTTGGTTCGTGATCTTACGAACACTAGTGATGATTCCGGCTGATGATCCTTTTGTATCGCGATATCATATGTCGAACATAAGGCATGGACAAGCCACCTTATCTGATTCGACTGCTTTCTCGTTAACTGAGTTTGACTGTCTGAAATAGACGACGTTCGTCTATAGTGCGGCCACACATTTCTACAGTCTTGCTCACACGAGGGGCCCAGCGATATCTCTCTCTTTTACGAGAGGTACAAATCCCGTCTTGACTATCTACAATTCAGTACATGATTCGTTTCGTACCTGATACATGCCTTTATAGTCCTCCTGTTACGCAGGACGTTTGACGTGATCAAAGCACGCAACTCCTCATGTTGGATTCTGTAGATATCTCAGGTCTTAGGATCCAATCATGGAATCGTCGTATGAGATTCAAGTCATGACGCTAGTCCATGTGACAATCTCATGCGGGTCAGTCCAGTATTCCGTTCTGCAACGAATACCTATGATTGTGATCGTATCCAATACCTATGATCATCTATGTGATCATCAATCACACATCATACTAGTCTTATTATGTTGTTATTCCCATAATGACATAAGACTAGGGAGTTTAGTATCATTCATAGATGATCATAGGTATTGGATACGATCACAATCATAGGTATTCGTTGCAGAACGGAATACTGGACTGACCCGCATGAGATTGTCACATGGACTAGCGTCATGACTTGAATCTCATACGACGATTCTATGATTGGATCCTAAGACCTGAGATATCTACAGAATCCAACATGAGGAGTTGCGTGCTTTGATTACGTCAAACGTCCTGCGTAACAGGAGGACTATAAAGGCGTGTATCAGGTACGAAACGAATCATGTACTGGATTGTAGATAGTCAATACGGGATTTGTACCTCTCGTAAAAGAGAGAGATATCGCTGGGCCCCTCGTGTGAGCAAGACTGTAGAAATGTGTGGCCGCACTATAGACGAACGTCGTCTATTTCAGACAGTCGAACTCAGTGAACGAGAAAGCAGTCGAATCAGATAAGGTGGCTTGTCCATGCCTTATGTTCGACATATGATATCGCGATACAAAAGGATCATCAGTCGGAATCATCACTGGCTTTCGTATGATCACAAACAAACTCTATTCGAGATAGGTAGTCATAGTGTCTTGCTAGAGACCGCCTATGACTTGTATTAGCGGAATGGAGATTCTGCGTTTTACTGCTATTCCGGATGAGCCTACAGGGTCACACACAATAGGGATGGACAAGTACGTGTGCTAAATTATCCCGATTAGGAATCCTAATTGGATTGAGATTCCTAATTGGAATAGGAATCCTAATGGGATTAGGAATCCTATTATGTATAGGAATCCTAATGAGATTAGAATTCTATTACATCTAGGAAACCTAATGAGATTAGAATTCTAATAGGTTTAGGAAATCTAATTAGATTAGGATTCCTAGTAATCTATTCCTTGTCAAATTAGGATTTTTGGAAAGTCTATATAAGGAGAATGTCTTCTAGGGTTTTAAGTGAAGAAAAAAAAAGAAGAAAAAAAAGAAGAAAAAAAGAAGAAAAAAAAAGAAGAAAAGAAAAAAAAGAAGAAAAATAAAACTCTAAGCCTCCAAAAACCTTGCACACAAGAGAGATCGAGATCTCTAGTCCTAGCAGACAAGTTCCAAGGTGTTGGAATCCATCCCGACGTGTGGATACGTGTAGAGGGCGAGGTATTCTTCCTGTCTAGAGTGATTGGACGAACAGATCAATTGATACAGGCCCCGGATCGATTGAGGTAAGCGTTCTAACGTTTCTATGATTCAATAGTAGCATGGTTCTAGGGTTTCATTAAAATTTTTGTTTTATATCCGCTGCGCAAACCCTAGAATCGATCTCTTAGGAATTAGATTCGCTCATGAGATCCCAGAAAACCCAACAGTCCCATGATCACTCGTTCCACCAACGTCGGAGTTGGTTCCTCCCGCTCCAACGTCAAATGCCCCAACATCGCAGTCAGCTCTGCGGCGTTGCTGCGAGATGAAGTCACTGTACGGATAGCAGCCAAGATCCGTTTTCGGCTGAGTGCATCTGCTACCACGTTAGCCTTACCGGGATGGTAGGTGATAACTCCTATTTTTCTCTATATTTTGATAAGAGTTTGTCTAGGTTTTACAGGATAATCACATGCATTCATAGACATTCTAGGCGTGTTAGGACACAAAAACCCGGTTGTGCTTTAGTTTTGCAGATTACAGGTTTCGAAGATGATTGGACTCGAAAAAGAGCTATTTGGAGCGTTAAAGGAGAAGTCCGGATGAGGTACTCATGTTGCGATATCAATAACTTTTTCTACAGAGATCCAAATCATGCGAGACTTGTACCATTGGAAATATCACCTCAAGAGCTTCGCGTAGACATCAAAATCGCGTAAATCCGACACCGAAGCAGAAAGTTATGAGCGAAATCGTGAAGACCAGAAAACTGCCAGTGCAAGGCCGGATCCAACTGGATCCGGTCCGAATCAAGACAGCTGAGCTCGAGCCCAGGAATCTGGATCCGGTCCGTATCCATCTGGAAACGGCCCGGATCCAGTCTAAAACCCTTTTTTTGCGATTTTCAGCATCAGAATGGGAATAAGACTCTTGGGAACGGCTCTAGGGTTATAAAAAAGCCCTAGCCACGTCCTAGAACATCAGAGACCCTGAGAGAACACCTAGATACAGATTTTTGGAGAGCTTTTGGGGAGAGAAGAATAGAAGTTCACGGGATTTCGGGAAGAAGAAGGAAGATTCGATCGTGGAGATTACACATCTGCATGAGATTTTCTTTCCTCTCTTTTATCTCTTTCTTTATGAGCTTTTTGTTGTTTTCTATGAACCGTGAGTAGATCCACGGCTATGGGTTAGGGATTCGTATGTGTTTTGGGTATGTTTGAACCCTAACTTGGATTTCAACGTTATGCTTGTTTCGATTTATCGATCTATGCTTTCTTTTCTATTGGTGTTTGCTAATCACTTGTCCAATATTCTGAGATTCTGAATCACATAGAGATATGGGTTTAGTTTCGGATCGGGATTGATGAATGAATCGTATTATTCACATAGAGATATGGTTTAATCGATTTAGGATTGATGATAGCGTTCTTCATGCATCTAGGGTTAACTTGAATAGATCGAGAGATTGATGAGTTATTCTAGGTAGTGAGTTAGTAGACCGAGAGGTGAATTCTCTATTTTTGTTACTTGATGATTCCCGAATACAAGTACGATGTCGTTATTCTCGCATGCTTAGTAAATACCCATACACGCGGATACGATCCCGATACCCGTAGTCATCCTTGTTTGATAGGTCACTCGTTTTCATTGCTTTCTTATTTCGTTTTCCATAGATTCTACATATTTCTACCATTACTTGCTTGTTTGCTTTGATATATTTTCGATCTAGATTTGGATTTAGCAACCGGTCCTTGTGTTCGACCCCGTGTTACGACGATCCGTATCCTTGCGGTGAGTTGTGAATCGGATTATATATTTTAGACTCGGTACACACGTATCCAGTTTTTGGCGCCATTACCGGGGACTGGTTAGCCTATTTCTAGGTCTTTATTGATTCTAGATCTTAGCTTGTTTTCTTTTTCTTTTTGTTTCTTTGGTTTTTGCGGATTCACTTGGTTTCGAGTTCTTTTTTTTTCTTTGCGGTTTGCAGGGTTCTAGTGCATGACAAGGAGCTCTACTCGGAGAGAAGACCTAGTCTACGATCCAGAGATTGAGCGTACCTTGAGAGACATCCGAAATCAGCAGAGAAGAGAAGCTATGTCGAGGTCAAGTAGTTCACACGACCGTGCGGTTCATGATGAGGAGCATCAAGAGAATCAAGAGCACATGAATCCGCTCTATGATCAGCAGACCGAGGGCGAAGCTACTTATATTGCAGAGTAGACTTTGGGTTCTTACATTGCACTGAAGCACACCCAACTTCTATCATGCATCAACCGTCCGCCCATTGACAGTTTCGAGCTACCGCCACAGTGCATCACGATGTTCAGTCAGGCGAGTTTCAGAGAGCGGCCTACAGAGGGTCCCATTGCTCACTTGACTCAGTTCAAGATGATGTGCAGATCAGTTAGGAAGGCACGAGGGATGACTATTGAAGATGTATACTTGTAGGCCTTTCCTTTTTCACTGATGGATCGGGCAAGAGATTGGCTCTACACTCTTGAGCCAAATAGTCTACGATCCAGAGATTGAGCGTACCTTGAGAGACATCCGAAATCAGCAGAGAAGAGAAGCTATGTCGAGGTCAAGTAGTTCACACGACCGTGCGGTTCATGATGAGGAGCATCAAGAGAATCAAGAGCACATGAATCCGCTCTATGATCAGCAGACCGAGGGCGAAGCTACTTATATTGCAGAGGAGACTTTGGGTTCTTACATTGCACCGAAGCACACCCAACTCCTATCATGCATCAACCGTCCGCCCATTGACAGTTTTGAGCTACCGCCACAGTGCATCACGATGTTCAGTCAGGCGAGCTTCAGAGGGCGGCCTACAGAGGATCCCATTGCTCACTTGACTCAGTTTAAGATGATGTGCAGATCAGTTAGG
>NW_010967059.1:550382-551635 GCF_000463585.1 Tarenaya hassleriana
GAATCAAGAGCACATGAATCCGCTCTATGATCAGCAGACCGAGGGCGAAGCTACTTATATTGCAGAGTAGACTTTGGGTTCTTACATTGCACTGAAGCACACCCAACTTCTATCATGCATCAACCGTCCGCCCATTGACAGTTTCGAGCTACCGCCACAGTGCATCACGATGTTCAGTCAGGCGAGTTTCAGAGAGCGGCCTACAGAGGATTCCATTGCTCACTTGACTTAGTTTAAGATGTTGTGCAGATCAGTTAGGAAGCCACGAGGGATGACCATAGAGGATGTATACTTGGAGGCCTTTCCTTTTTCACTAATGGACTGGGCAAGAGATTGGCTCTACACCCTTGAACCGAACTCGATAACAACATGGGAGGAGCTAGAGGAGCAGTTCATGGCAAAATACTACTCCCCAGAGAAGACCCGAGCTACACAGAGAGCCATACATAGCTTCACACAGGAGAGTGACGAGAGTCTATACGATGCATGGGAGAGATTCAAAGGCTATCAACGCCTTTGTCCACACCATGGCATGGATAAGCGGTTGTTGTTTTCCACGTTCATCCACGGACTGGGAGACGATACTAGAGCATGGATGGACGCAGCTTGTGGAGGGAGTGTATATAATATTCCCTTTGACACTCTAGAGATGCAGATTGCTAAGATGGCTAAGGCAAGAGGGATGTCAGGAGATAGCATCAGACGCTCTACAGGATGAGTAGATTTGGGCGAGTCCGCTGCTTTGAGGGTAGTCATGTCTGACTTATCGGTAACCAAGCAGCACATGAGACTCAAGAATACGTCTAATCTGCAAAAAGTCCAGCCTGGTATGTTTCTAGTTGATCAGGCCACATCAGAAGAAGAATCGGTTGAGGACGTCAACTACACAGGAAGGAATCAATACCAGAATCCTTCTAATCTCTACAATCCGAACGCGCCTAGGAATCATCCCGGTTTCTCTTACGGAAACCTGAGCGGAACATTGAATGCACAACAACAGGGCGTTCCTAGAATCCCTCAGAATCCCCCGAGCTTCACTCAGTCACGTTTTCAGGGACAGAATCAGGGATATGCGCTGCAGAATCCAGGATACGGGCAGCACGTAGCCTGGATTCTGTTGCACATATCCCTGATTCTGCCCCTGAAAACGTGACTGAGTGAAGCCCGGGGGATTCTGAGGGATTCTGGAAATGCCTTGCTGCTGCACATTCAATGCTCCGCTCGGATTTCCGTAGGAGAAACCAGGCTGGTTC
>NW_010967059.1:551800-553671 GCF_000463585.1 Tarenaya hassleriana
CGAAATCAGCAGAGAAGAGAAGCTATGTCGAGGTCAAGTAGTTCGCACGACCATGCGGTTCATGATGAGGAGCATCAAGAGAATCAAGAGCACATGAATCCGCTCTATGATCAGCAGACCGAGGGCGAAGCTACTTATATTGCAGAGTAGACTTTGGGTTCTTACATTGCACTGAAGCACACCCAACTTCTATCATGCATCAACCGTCCGCCCATTGACAGTTTCGAGCTACCGCCACAGTGCATCACGATGTTCAGTCAGGCGAGTTTCAGAGAGCGGCCTACAGAGGATCCCATTGCTCACTTGACTCAGTTCAAGATGCTGTGCAGATCAGTTAGGAAGGCTCGAGGGATGACTATTGAAGATGTATACTTGGAGGCCTTTCCTTTTTCACTGATGGATCGGGCAAGAGATTGGCTCTACACTCTTGAACCAAACTCGATTACGACATGGGAAGAGCTAGATGAGCAATTCATGGCGAAATACTACTCCCCAGAGAAGACCCGAGCTGCACAGAGAGCCATACACAGCTTCACTCAGGAGAGTGATGAGAGTTTGTATGACGCATGGGAGAGATTCAAAGGCTATCAATGCCTTTGTCCACACCACGACATGGATAAGCGACTGTTGCTTTCCACGTTCATCCACAGACTGAGAGACGATACTAGAGCATGGATGGACGCAGCTTGTGGAGGGAGTGTATATGACATTCCCTTTGACACCCTAGAGATGCAGATTGCGAAGATGGCTAAAGCAAGAGAGATGTCAGGAGATAGCATCAGACGCTCTACAGGACGGGTAGATTTGGGTGAGTCCGCTGCTTTGAAAGAGGTCATGTCTGATTTATCGGCAATCAAGCAGCACATGGGACTCAAGAATACGTCTAACCCGCCGAAAGTCCAGCCTGGAATGTTCTTAGTAGATCAGGCCACATCAGAGGAAGAACCGGTTGAGGACGTCAACTACGTAGGAAAGAATCAATACCAGAATCCTTCCAATCCCTACAACCCGAACGCGCCTAGGAACCATCCTGGTTTCTCCTACGGAAATCCGAGCGGAGCATTGAATGTGCAGCAGCAAGGCATTTCCAGAATCCCTCAGAATCCCCCGGGCTTCACTCAGTCACGTTTTCAGGGGCAGAATCAGGGATATGTGCAACAGAATCCAGGCTACGGGCAACAAAATCAGGGTTACCGTGCTCCTCTACCGGCAAAGAATGAAGAAGCAGACATCAAGACGATGCTTGCCCAGCTAATGCTCGACCAAAAGACGTCGTTTACTGAGCTGAAAACCGAGGTGCAGAGCATTAGAGCTAGACAAGACACCTTTGAGAGGATACTTGACGGGATGGACGCACACATGAAGCTCGTAGATACACAGCTTGCATCACAACCTTCTAGACCGCAAGGCACATTTCCTGGGAAGCCGGAACCAAATCCACGAGAGCACATCAACACCATTGAGCTAAGGAGCGGACAGAACTTGCCTGAGACGATCCCTCCCACTGCTGTAGAGGAAGGGACGACATCCGAGACACCTAAGGTGCATGTAGAGGAAGCCGAACCGCCTTATATAGCGCCTCCACCTTATGTACCACCCGTTCCTTTCCCTTCTCGGTTGAAGAAGCATGTAGAGGATACACAGTTCTCGAGATTTGCTGATATGCTTCAGAAGCTGGAAGTCACGATACCCTTTTACGAGGCTATGCTCTAGATACCTTCTTATGCGAAATTTCTGAAAGATATCCTGACCAAGAAGAGGGTGATCGGGAAAGAGACAGTAGCTCTGAGCACCGAAGTGAGTGCTGCGATTTTGCAGCATGAGTTACCACGGAGGAGATCAGACCCAGGTAGTTTCTCGATTCCTTGCAA
>NW_010967059.1:553990-556024 GCF_000463585.1 Tarenaya hassleriana
CCGTTCTTAAACACGGCCGATGCGGTGGTTCATGTTCGTGCTGGTCGTCTTACGATGAAGATAGGTGACGAGACTGTGGAGTTCACCTTAGATCACAACATGAAGCAACCATCCACCACCGATTCAGCATGCTATGTCGATGTGCATGAAATCCTCACTCAAGAAGTCTTCGATCAGTTTCGGGAAATGGATCCTTTAGAGATATCTCTCCTTGTGTCAAATGAGAGTATATACAACAATTGGGAGGATATCCGGGAGCTTACGCGTGCATTGAACGAAGGATCGGACGAAATTGAAGTTTTACAAAAGCTGGATCCGGACCGATTCCACCTGGAAACGGACCAGATCCAAACACCTTCCGAAGTTGGATTTTTACAGAAGGTGGATCCGGACCGATTTCACCTGGAAACAGACCGGATCCAAACACTGGCTCGCGAAGACAAATTGGAAACGGACCGATTCCATCTGGAATCGGACCGGATCCAGTCTCTGAGCAAATCGGGCGTTTTTCACATCGACACACCCGATTCTTCTACGAACGTCTCCGAACCCTCCATGACGACTAATAAAGACGTTCTAGAGCCCAGAGAGCCACCACTTCACACGGGGAAGCTGAATAAAGCTGATTGGAGTGTAGAGAACGCCCCGAAGGTGGAGATGAAGCCCTTACCCGAAGGGCTCAGGTATGTTTTCCTTGGACCTAACTCGACTTATCCGATTATAGTGAATGCTGCATTGCTAGAACCCCAGGTGGAACAGTTGAGTGATTTGCTTAGAGGTTATAGGGGTGTTCTTGAATATACTTTGGATGATATTAAGGGGCTTAGCCCTTCGTTATGCATGCATCGTATTCACTTAGATGATGAGTCGAAATCCTCTGTTGAGCATCAACGTAGATTGAATCCGACGATGAAAGAGGTGATGAAGCTGTTAGATACGGGTATTATATACCCTATTTCGGATAGTACGTGGGTGAGTCCTGTGCAGGTTGTACCCAAGAAGGGAGGCATGACTGTGATCCAGAACGAGAAGAACGAGCTTATGCCTACGCGGACGGTCACGGGATGGAGGATGTGCATCGACTATCGTAAGTTGAACTCCAACACCCGTAAGGATCACTTTCCTTTGCCTTTTATTGATCAGATGTTAGAGAGACTTGCACTCCACTCGTACTTTTGCTTTCTAGACGGTTACTCGGGACTCTTCCAGATCCCCATTCACCCGAGCGACCAGGAGAAGACCACCTTTACTTGTCCTTATGGCACGTTTGCTTATCGTCGTATGCCCTTTGGATTATGTAATGCATCTGTCACTTTTCAGAGATGCATGACTGCTATATTTTCTGATGTGATTGAGGATATTATAGAGGTGTTCATGGACGATTTCTCTGTCCATGGACCCTCATTTGACGTTTGTTTGGCCAATTTGCATCGAGTTTTAGACAGGTGTGCAACAACCAACTTAGTCATCAACTGGGAGAAGTGTAACTTCATGGTGCAAGAAGGGATTGTTTTAGGACATAAGGTGTCTTCTAGGGGAATCGAGGTAGACAGAGCGAAGATAGAGGTTATTGAGAAGCTTCCACCGCCCGTGAACGTCAAAGGCATCCGCAGTTTTCTAGGACATGCAGGATTTTATCGGCGGTTCATCAAGGACTTCTCCAAGATCTCTAGACCACTTACCGAGCTATTGGCGAAGGATGTACCTTTCAGGTTTACTGCAGAATGCTCGAAGGCCTTCCAGACTTTGAAGGCAGCTCTGATCTCACCACCGATCATACAGCCCCCCGATTGGACTCTACCGTTTGAGCTGATGTGCGATGCTAGCGATTATGCGGTTGGAGCAGTGCTGGGGCAGAAGATGGATCACAAACACCACGCCATCTACTACGCAAGCAGAACTCTTGATGATGTGCAGGTAAATTACACTACTACTGAGAAAGAGTTACTTGCTGTGGTGTTTGCTTTTGAGAAATTCAGGTCATACTTGGTGGGACGGAAAGTGATCGTATACTCAGACCACGCAGCTTTGAAA
>NW_010967059.1:556166-564507 GCF_000463585.1 Tarenaya hassleriana
TACTCATACAAGAGTTTGACGTCGAGATTCGGGATCGCAAAGGCACGGAGAACACAGTTGCAGACCACCTTTCACGCCTTGCGATACTCGATCCTCTCCCGATCGACGATTCTTTGCGAGTGGAACAGATTATGGCAGTCACTATCCGACACGAAAACCCATGGTACGCAGACTACGTGAACTATTTGGTCTACCGAATACTCCCGTCCGAGCTTAATTATAACGGAAGGAAGAAGTTCCTCCATGATGTGCGAGATTATTTTTGGGACGACCCGTTCTTGTTCAAGCGTGGTACCGATGGAATGTTCCGACGATGCATTCCCGAGGAAGAAGTACAACAGGTAATTTTCCATTGCCACTCTTCTGATTATGCAGGTCATTTCGCCGCTTCGAAGACCACAGTGAAGATTCTACAAGCGGGATTCTATTGGCCTACGATGTTCAAGGATGTCCATAGGTATATCGCCTCATGTGATTCTTGCCAGCGTACAGGTGGTTAGGCTATTTAGACAGATTATTTTTCCACGTTTTGGTGTTCCTCGTGTTGTGATTAGTGATGGTGGCACACATTTTGTCAACCGGATCATCGAGACACTACTGAAGAAATACGGAGTTCATCATCAGATTGCTACTCCATATCATCCTCAGACTAGTGGACAGGTGGAGATTTCTAACCGGGAAATCAAGTCCATTCTGGATAAGACCGTCGCCAAATCACGCAAGGATTGGTCACAGAAGCTAGACGATGCGGTATGGGCTTACCGAACGGCTTTCAAAATGCCGATTGGTATGACACCGTTCCAATTAGTCTACGGAAAAGCATGTCATCTACCGGTTGAGCTCGAGCACAAAGCTTATTGGGCAATCAAGGCGTTCAACTATGACATGAAGACCGCTGCAGAGAAACGCGTACTCCAGTTACACCATCTTGAGGAGATCAGACTTGATGCGTACGAGAACGCGAAGATCTACAAGGAGAGAACGAAGAAATGGCACGATCGACACATTATTCAGCGATCATCCACTCAGGTGATCTTGTCCTTCTCTTTAACTCTCGTTTGCGATTATTTCCAGGAAAGCTGAAGTCCAAGTGGTCCGACCCGTTCAAGATCCATCGAGTTTTCGACCACGGAGCGGTGGAACTATACGACAACAAGGGTAGCACGTTCAATGTAAATGCGCAGCGTCTGAAGCTGTATAACCCGGCTGATCCTATGGGCGAGAGAGGCGTTCTTCCTCTCGAATTACCACTACCAGCCTGAGCTCACACATGGTCTAGCTATCGACCATAAAGAAGCGCTTCTCGGGAGACAACCCGAGGTCTTTGTATAGTTTTAGGAGTTTTTGGACTTTTGGACCTTTTTAGTTGCATTAGACATGAGGTTTTTGGATTTGGGGAGCCTACGTGGTGTTTTTCCTGTGTAGATGTCTAGATCACGAGTTTGCAGGCCATTCGGCGAAAATTGGGAACGAAGTTGAAGATTCACAGACACCGGATCCGGACCGATTCCACCTGGAAACGGACGGGATCCACTTCAGACACGACCAGGTAAGTTAATCTGGATCCGGACCGATTCCGCCTGGAAACGGACGGGATCCAAATTCGTGAGTCTACTTAAGAGGGTCGAACTCAGCTCTCTCTCTCACTTAGGTTTTCTCTCTCGATTCGGCCCTCCCATTCTCACCTCTTCCTCTCTCCGATTCCACATATACGACGCCCAGGTATGCTTCCCTACCTATTTCATGGCTCAAACATTGTTTTATTATGAGTAATTTTCGGATTTGGGTTGCTAGGGTTCATGAGAGGTTTAGGGAGATTTGATTGTGGAGATAATTTCGTGGTTTTGGATAGGTATTATGGGTTGATTATGATGAGAATAGGTTAGATTCACATTGCCCATACATTTGGATGCTCGATTTTGGTCCGATTTTGCAGATTTTTTTTGGAGATTTTCGATCTGGGTTCGCAGAAACTGGACCCGGACCGGATCGAGACGCAGTTCTGGGCGGAGAAGACGAACCTGGATCCGGTCTGAGCTATTTGCGCGTTTTTGCGCGTTTTCACCGCGGTCTCGACCGCGCTCACTCTACTTGTCTTTGAGTTTCAGATGGCCACCAGGAAGACCAGGAACCGCTATAACCCGGACTACATCGTTCATCTGCCACTTTTAGAGGAATTCGAGACGGGCCAAAACACGATCACTGAGCTAAGCCCGTACACCCCCAACGTTAGTGACCCGGACAACACACCACGATTTCTCCTACCAGCACCAGAGATGCAGAGCGTGCTAGCGGTTTCTATCAAGTCATCCGGAGCACGAAATTCGCAAGCATGGAGATCCGTCAGCTCGGGCTCTACGACTCAGTGCGCGAGTTATGCGCATGGATACAATGGGAGATCCTACTACACATGCGAGAAGACACATACCGCCAGCTGACCGCGGAGTTTCTTGGCTCACTCCGCCTATTCATACCCCCGACTGGCGAGGCACACCGAGCCTACATGGCTTTCTGGATAGCAGGCCAGCAGTACCTGGCACAGTTCGCCGACATCCTGGGCGTTCCGCGCGGAGTTACAGCAGCCCTACCCTCCATACATCCGGATCAGCTGAAGGCATTCTGGAGCGATATTGGGTCCAAGCGCTTCAAGTTCAGCATCCTCAAGTCCACATGGATCCGACATCCGACGGTCAGATACTTCCACATGCTCCTTGCCTACGTCGTCTTCGGCAAGATAGAGCCTGGAGGGCTTAACCAGACCGAGCTGCTCTTCATCAGGTACGCCTTATCCCCTATCTATGGTGGGGACGATTGGGGCCTGGGACATGTCGATTTAGCATCGCGGGTCCCTCGCATCAGATAGCCCGCTCAGATTCAGGCGTCTATGTCCGATGCGGCGGCCTCGTCACCATGATTGCGAGAAGAGTCGGCGTGAACGTCGAACGGTATGAGCGTTCCCGCCTCAAGGGCGCTACAGTTCTCGACTTGGCTGCTCCGCGCAGCAAATTTTCGTTGGAAACCATTCGAGGCAACCATCTCTGGTTGTACTACGACCAGAAGGGCACCAGCCAGCGTTTCACCTTGCCCAACATTCACCTGCCACCGATCTCCATTGACGGACTTCGATTCGAGTTCAACCAAGTACGACCTGAACAGCAGGCTGGACTCGAGGAGGGCGCCTACAATGGCCCACCTGCACACCCATCTCCTCCGGCATTTCACACCACGGAGGCCGGCCCTTCGCATACGCACTCGCCACCTCCTTTTCCCCCGGCGGATTCAGCTCCAGAGGTTCATGTATCAGGCGATGCTCGACACGAGAGGCGCCTTAGACAAAGCTGTCTTCGATATGCGGAGCCATGTCGACTCAGAGATGACGAGCATGTGCACCAGGTGCGGGACTTCTTCCCACCTCGTCGACCAGATGCAGACACTCAGACTCCAGCATGATGCCTTATACGCGGAGTTCCATGGATTCCGCAGCCGGCTATTCCCGACGAGCAGCCGCCGGCACCTATGGAGGACGACAGAGACGATGCACCGGCGTACACTTAGTTCGCTGATCAGGTAGGCATTTTCCCTTATCCGTTTTAGTAGTGATGTAGTAGGCCTTTCCGATGTATTACTGGGACTCGGATTTTGTATACTCTGGATTTCTTTATCTATATGCGAGTCTCTATGTTATTTTTCGGGTAACGTTTGTTTTTCTATGAGCGTTCATACCGACACATGAGAGATGAGTATCATTTTCCGAGAGACGACGATTGGATAGATTCCGGTTCATAGAGTGCGTGAGAGCTCTTGCGTTTGACGTGAGTTAACTTCATTGCGAGCGAACGAATCCCGCAGAGCTAAGTTTCTCTACCCCTCTTATTGGTTCTTTTCATATGTCGTTTTCGATTCTACTTCTTCGGGCGAGAGTCTACACCGTGGACGATGTATGGTTCAAGTCTGGGGGGGGGGTGGATAGATCCTTCACACGTTCAGGCCTATCTATTTAGGATTGCATTTAGTTTAGGTGCATTTTATCATGGCATATAGACTTAGGAAAATTTTTCACTTTTGCATATCACTTTGCATTAGTTGCATTCACGTTTTCTTTTTCTTTTTTCCATATAGATGATTTTTGTTAGGTATGCATGATTGCATATGACATATAGATATAGGTTCATATAGGTTCACGTGCATACCTCGGACACCCGTTTTGAACATCATTTGGAAGATTTGTGGGATGATAGAGTAGGAATATCTTGATGATCTAGTGACTTTGTAGAGCGTGGTTGAACCGTGTCGAATTGATAGTTCTCCAGACTTTTTATATATAGTTTGTGGGATGAGGTTGTTGTTTGGAACCTATGGAGTTGAAACGACTATATCCAGGTTATATGTTTCGTTTAGAACCTTTTCCGAGTCTTGCATGTCGATGAAATCTAGTTCAACAAATGCCTTGGGAAAATAAAGCATCTCGACACTCCGCTGTCAGAATCTCGTCAACGAAAATCGTTCGAGGACATGAGTGCATCGATCGGTGGTTCAGGTCTAAGTTGTGGGTCGGACATCGCATAAAAAGAAAAAATATACAGAAGAAAAGAAAAAAAAGAGAGAGAAGAGAAAAATGATGTCCTTCAACTTCAACGTCCTAGAAACCTGAGGTGCTAGCGTTCAATAGAGAAATTCTACAGAAAGGTAAAAATCTAGGTACAAAGTAGAACTAAGATCGAAAAGGCTAAGTTGAGATAAAGATAGGTTCGGAAGTAAGCTTGGTGAGTTGTAGGGATTCTAACGGGTTCTAGGTGGCAATAAAAATCCCATGGCTAGGTAGATTTGTCTTTGGTAGAAAGATCATAGTAGACCGGTTTAGGGTACGATTCACAGGAAAGTATTGGATGGATGTTCTTCTTTTGAGTCTCGCGATGATGCTATTTGATGTTCGTCATTCCCTATTTTGCAGATTTTATTCTTTCGTTCTTTACTCGAGGACGAGCAAAGGTTTAAGTCTGGGGGGATTTGATAACTCCTATTTTTCTATATATTTTGATAAGAGTTTGTCTAGGTTTTATAGGATAATCACATGCATTCATAGACATTCTAGGCGTGTTAGGACACAAAAACCCGGTTGTGCTTTACTTTTGCAGATTACAGGTTTCGAAGATGATTGGACTCGAAAAGGAGCTATTTGGAGCGTTAAAGGAGAAGTCCAGATGAAGTACTCATGTTGCGACATCAATAACTTTCTCTACAGAGATCCAAATCATGCGAGACATATACCATTAGAAAGAGCACCTCAAGAGCTTCGCGTAGACATCAAAATCGCGTAAATCTGACACCGGAACAGAAAGTTATGAGCAAAATCGTGAAGACCAGAAAACTGCCAGTTCAGGGCCGGATCCAACTGGATCCGGTCCGAATCAAGGCAGCTGAACTCAAGCCCAGGAATCTGGATCCGGTCTGGATCCACATGGAAACGGTCCGGATCCAGTCTAAAACCCTGTTTCGCGATTTTCAGCATCAGAATGAGAATAGGACTCTTGGGAGTGGCCCTAGGGTTATAAAAAAACCCTAGCCACGTCCTAGAACATCAGTGACCCTGAGAGAACACCTAGATACAGATTTTTGGAGAGCTTTTGGGGAGAGAAGAATAGAAGTTCACGGGATTTCGGGAAGAAGAAGGAAGATTCGATCGTGGAGACTATACATCTGCATGAGATTTTCTTTCCTCTCTTTTATCTCTTTCTTTATGAGCTTTTTGTTGTTTTCTATGAACCGTGAGTAGATCCACGACTATGGGTTAGGGATTCGTATGTGTTTTGGGTATGTTTGAACCCTAACTTGGATTTCGGTTTTGATTTGATTCGGTTCTATTGATTTGCACTTTTATTGGATTGATGTTTGCTAACCCCTTGATCAATTATCTTGGATTCTGAACCACATAGAGATATGGGTTTGTTTCGGATCAAAATCAATAGGATAGATCGTATTATTCACATAGAGATATGGTTTAATCGATCTAGGGTTGATGATAGCGTTCTTAGGGTTAACTTGAATAGATCGAGAGATTGACGAGTTACTCTGTAGGTAGGGAGTTAGTAGACCGAGAGGTGAATTCTCCATCTTTGTTGCTTGATGATTCCCGAATACAAGTCATAATCATTATTCATGCATAAATCGTATTATTCACATAGAGATATGGTTTAATCGATTTAGGATTGATGATAGCGTTCTTCATGCATCTAGGGTTAACTTGAATAGATCGAGAGATTGACGAGTTATTCTAGGTAGTGAGTTAGTAGACCGAGAAGTGAATTCTCTATTTTTGTTGCTTGATGATTCCCGAATACAAGTACGATGTCGTTATTCTCGCATGCTTAGTAAATACCCATACACGCGGATACGATCCCAATACCCGTAGTCATCCTTGTTTGATAGGTCACTCGTTTTCATTGCTTTCTTATTTCGTTTTTCATAGATTCTACATATTTCTACCATTACTTGCTTGCTTAATTTGATCTATTTTCGATCTAGATTTGGATTTAGCAACTGGTCCTTGTGTTCGACCCCGTGTTACGACGATCCGTATCCTTGCAGTGAGTTGTGAATCGGGTTATATATTTTAGACTCGGTACACACGTATTAGTAGGCTATCTCCAGGTCGTAGTTTGCGATCAACTCTAACCATCGCTGTTGTCTTAGGTTCGGATCCTTCTGGGATATCACGTATGTGACACCCGTAACCCGTGTACAGTATACGGGCTGTGCCACATGGACAAATAGTAATAAAATAATAATAATGCGGAAGCAAAAATACAAAATCCAAAAACATTTTAAATAAACCAGAGTAAGCAGCGGAAAATACAACAGGCGATAAGTATCGCAAAATAACACATGTCTGAATAGTTATAATTTAACCGTACAAAATGCGGGAAATACAAGTCTCGTAACCCAAAATGTAAATCCCGTACATGATGCTGCCTCTCTCAGGTCGTCGTCTGCCAGATGCGCTAGGCGTAATCCTCGTGATCTGAAAAATGTAAACCACGAGGGCTAAGGACAAGTGCTTAGTGAGTAGCCCGGGTTGAACCCGGATATCCCGTTCCCAACAAGAACGGTACAGTCGACATTTCCATAAAAAAAACACATGCAATAAGTAAAAACACGGTAAGCACGTAAATAGAAATCACAATCACGCCCGTATGGAGTCCACCATAGGGCTTAGCCGTATACCAGGGGCGAATCCACGTCCGTCACTGACAAGTGCTTAGTGAGTAGCCCGGGTTGAACCCGGATATCCCGTTCCCAACAAGAACGGTACAGTCGACATTTCCATAAAAAAAACACATGCAATAAGTAAAAACACGGTAAGCACGTAAATAGAAATCACAATCACGCCCGTATGGAGTCCACCATAGGGCTTAGCCGTATACCAGGGGCGAATCCACGTCCGTCACTCGCGTGACGTTGGCCATCGCATCGCATGCGATCGTGCGCGTCTCCTGCGCCTATCACTCTCGTGACTACCGATGTCAAGTCCATGACACAACGAAAATACAATCATACCCATATGGAGTCAACCATAGGGTCCAGCTATATACCCTAGTCAAGTCCATGACTAGGTGCGAGTCACGCCCGTCAAATCCATGACATTGGCCGTCGTGTCGCACACGACTAAAACGCGTCTCAAACGCCCGTCAAGTCCATGACGGTGATGGTTGAGTCCACAACCATCCACAAACACAATCACGCTTAACTCGTACGCACGAGCAAGCTACACACATGGCACACAACGTGCAACATCCCCATAGTACAACCATACGTATCACGGTATCCGGTCCCTACCGAGCTACCGTTTAACGCCATGCAATTTCTACCCGCAACCCGCATACAATCACACAACGATCACTCGTGTTTCGATATCGCACATCTCACTACGCTACGCAACGTTCTGGCGAAAACTCGGTTCGATTGATCCCTATCGCGAAGTCTTGTCCTCTGGTGGGGGTTGGTTTGTCCACGGTCAAGTCTGGTCAGGCCCGGGCCAATCCTGTTGGCCGTTTCCTTTTTCCCGGTCGAAATCAGATTTTTCTCCCATTTTTTCTCGGAGCCCGGTCCGGCGGACCAAATTCTGGTCAGCCGGACAAGGCTTCTTTCTCCCCTGGTCCGCTCTGTCTCTTGGTCAGTCAATCCGAGAGGGAAAACAAGATTGGTCCGGCGGACCAGGATTGGTCAGCCCCGGACCAGCCTGTTCTTCCCCCATCTCGGTCCGGTTCTTGGTCAGGCGGTGCAAGATTTGTCGGAGTACGTCTGGTCTGGCGGACCAGGACTGGTCAGCCCCGGACCAGACGAC
>NW_010967059.1:564517-567482 GCF_000463585.1 Tarenaya hassleriana
CCGCTTTCCCCTTTGGTCCGTTCCTTCTCGGTCAGCCGGTGTGCGGAAATCTCGGAACACGTTGTTGGTTGTAATGCTCTAGGATGATCCGTGATATGACATTTTGACTTTGTATTGATTCATTGATTTATGAATGCATTACATTCCCGTTATATGATTGGCATGCTTGTTATATTTCGGTATCCTTGAATCATTACAGAATGATTCTAAACTCCCTAGTCAGTCAATATTGTGGGAACAATGTTGAATTAAGACTAGCATGAGGTGTGATCGATGCATTGGATGCATGTCACAATCATGGGTACTCGTTGTGAACGAGTGACTGGATGACCCGCATGAGATTGTCACATGGACAGAGTCATGACTTGAATCTCACAAAGCGGTTCGTTCTTGGATCCTCAGACCTGAGATGTCTAGAGTATCTGATATGAGGAGTGGCGTGTCTTGACTGCGTCAAACGTCGTCTTTAACCGGATGATTATAACGGCGTTGATCAGACACGTTCACGAATCATATGGAGATAGTAGACATGCAATATGGGACTTGTCACCTCCTTAACAGGAGAGATATCGCTGGGCCCTCTCGTGGAAGTCGGACTATGAAAACGCGTGGTCACGCTATAGATGAAGTTGCATCTATTTTATTAGTCGATTTGCCAAGACGAGAAAGCAGTTGAACTTGAAGGGTGGCTCAAACCATGCCCTTGTTCAACTTATGATATCGTGAGACAAAGGATCAGAATTCGAGCTGTTAAAGCCTTGGTTAGATCACCTCTAACTCAATTCAACGTGGGTGATTATGGCGTCTTGCTAGAGACTAACCATGACTTGTGGATCGGGAAAGGTTCCTAAAGTCACTACCACTTAGAATGGGCCTACAGGGTCACACACCAATAGGGATGGACTTATACGTGAAGAATACGAAGAATGGAAACGAGATTTGACCGAAACAAGCATGAAAAGGAGTTTTCAGTGCGTTGGTCCGGAGCTGACCAAGTTTGGTCAGCCCCGGACCAAGTAGGCCATTAAATAGGTAACCATTACCATAAAATAAAGCACCTCTATAAATAGATAAAGTTTTGTTCTCAATAACAAAACGAAAACCATCAGAATCCAAACATGAAATTGAAATAATATTCCTGCTAATGGCAGGTACAAAATAACAATCATGTAGTTCTAACACAAGTCCAGAAGGTAAAGTAAGATCATAAGTCCCGACGGTCAACGCAGCAACTCTTGCTCCATTCCCGACGCGGAGATCCACTTCTCCCTTCGCTAGCTGCCTACTTCTTCTCAAGCCCTGCACATTTCCACAAATGTGTGAGGCACATCCGGTATCCAATACCCATGATGTAGAAGTAAACAAGTTAGCCTCTATAACAAAGATACCCGAAGATGAAGCTTCTGCAAGCTTCTTCTTCTTCTGATCTTCCAGGTAGAGTTTGCAGTTTCTGCGCCAATGCCCGATGGCATGGCAGAAATGGCACTCTCCCTTCTCGGCCTTCGGCTTAGGCTCGGCGGCAACACTTGCCGTTTTGCCCTTGCCTTTCACGCCCTTGGAACGCTTCCTCTTGTTGGAACTCTTTCCAACCATTAGGACATTCTTCTCGACTTTGATGTTCTGCTCGGCCGATCGCAACATCCCATGTAGTTCGGTCAAGTCCTTCTCCATCCCGTGCATGTTATAGTTCATGACAAACTGGTCAAAACTATGCGGCAGGGATTGGAGAACTAGGTCTACTGCCAACTCACGACTAACCTCCAACCCTAGTCTGTCAAGATCCTCTAGATAACCCTTCATCTTGAGGATATGAGTACTCACGGGTGAACCATTGGTCATCTTACAGTTGACCAGGTTCTTAAGGACGTTAAATCGTTCGACCCTTGCCTGTTCCTCGAACATAGTCCTGAGATGCTCGATCATCTCGAAGGCATCAGTTCCTTCGAGTTGTTTCTGCAATTCAGCCGACATAGATCCGAGCATCAGACAGGTCACGTCCAGGTTGTCATTGATGTGCTTATGGTAAGCATCTCTGACAGCCCTGGGCGCATTGGCCGCTGGTTCATCCTCTGGAACGGCTTCTTCCAGCACGTAGAGCTTCCGCTCGTGCCTGAGAACAATTCTCAGGTTGCGGTACCAGTCGAGAAAGTTTCCACCAGTGAGTCTCTCCCGATCCAGGATGGATCGCATGGAGAGATTAGCCAGATTACCTGCAGCAGTCATATTCTACAGAAAAAGAGAAAACAAAAGACATAAAACATGCAAGTCGCTTAGTACACATACTAACACAGACAATAGGTGCAATATGACAGGCTCCCACTAAGAAAAACACCCTCAATGAGTTTCTAAGTGAGTTAGGATCCATATTTCACATATTTTTGAGTCAGCTAGGGTATGACGCTCAAAAACATGCTATTTAGGTAGACAATACATTGTCAATCACATCTTGTGTGATTCCTAGATGAGTATGGGATAGTGATACTCTATCACTGCATGTTCCTCATCCCATCCTTACCATCAGGTCCAAGTCCGACTTGATAACCCAATTCAAGCTCAACCATATTCGAGCTATGAGAATCACGATTTCTCCATACTGCCTCACCAAGATAATCAGGCACGCTCAGCTAGGGCATGACCCGTAACCATGACGATCGAGGCCTTGACAGTTGCTCTACTAATGGGCGGTAATAGCTTGAGATTAATCATGAGGAATGAGCTAGGATCCATATTTCACATGCTTTTGAGACAGCTAGGGCATGACGCTCAAAGACATGATATTTAGGTAGACAACACATTGTCAATCACATCCTATGTGATTCCTAGATGAGTATGGGATTCTCAAAAGCATGTGAAATATGGATCCTAGCTCACTTAGAAACTCATTGAAGGTGTTTTTCTTATAGAATGCGTTAGTCCAAAAAATAATTTTATTGCTGAATTAAGGGTTACTTTCTTTCAAAATTGT
>NW_010967059.1:573674-577766 GCF_000463585.1 Tarenaya hassleriana
GTTTGTAATGCTCGGGACAAAGACCAATCCAAAAGCTATACCCTGGCTTGCTCCTTATGTTGTTTCTTGTAACAATATGGAAATGTACAGAATTATCGTGACATTCAGTATTCGAACTTTTACATACTAAGAATTGGTAAGTAGCATTAGGTGATTAATACCGATATCTTATCGGCTATCTTTTCTCTCTCGGAATCAGATAAGAATCGAAAAGCTTTTCCTTCAATGAGATTAGGTAATCACCTAATGCTACTTACCAATTCTTAGTATGTAAAAGTTCGAATACTGAATGTCACGATAATTCTGTACATTTCCATATTGTTACAAGAAACAACATAAGGAGCAAGCCAGGGTATAGCTTTTGGATTGGTCTTTGTCCCGAGCATTACAAACATAATTTTGTTAGTTGGACACTTGAAAACTAACACGGTTGCTTTGTGCGTGCAAAAGGTTTTGGGGAGATCATCGCCCAATGACAAACTTGTGCTTGTTCATACCCTTGAAAGAAGAGGCCATGTCGTCGTGGTAACTTGGAATTGAGGAGTTAGATGAAACCATACGCGAAAATGTTTTTTTTTTCATTTTGTACCTTCAAAATCCATCTATCATTTTTTTTCATCTTTTTGGTTAGATTTTCCTTACTGGTGTTTGAAATGAATTTCAGGCAGATATTGGCCTTGCTGTGTGAGAAATTGAGAATTCAAGGAACATAAGTGGCTAAGGAGAGCTTGGAAATCATCACGTTTTGCTTTGTTATATCCACTTCAGTTGTTTAGGTTTGTCAAACTTTTGCCTTGTTATATTTCTTCGCATATAACTAACTACTTACGTTTGATATCCTCTTTAGCTGTTATTAATATTTCGAATAATGTTTTATGGCCAGCTTTCCGATTTATGTTGTCCTGAAGTTACACTGTTGAAACTAATGTTCATATACACATTCTGAGATTTATCCAGTTTCAGCTCGTTGATAATGTCGCTACTCTCATCATTGCCGTTGTAGCTGTTGTTAATGTTGCACTCAACGTGCAGCTCACAGTTTCCTCCAGCTCTTGGCTCATTATTTATTTACCTTCAAAATCCAGTATCCATCATTTTTTCCATCTTTTGGGTTATATTTTTCTTACTGGTGCTTGAAATGAATTTCAGGCAGATATTGGCCTTGCGATGAGAATTCAAGGAACAAAAGTGGACAAGGAAAGCTCGGATATCATCGTCTTTTGCTTTGTTATATCTTCTTCAGTTGTTAAGGTTCGGGAAACTTTTACTTTGTTATATATCTTCACTATAACTAACTACTCACGTTCTATATCCTCTTTAGCCGTCATCATTATTTGAAGAATGTTTCATGACCAGTTTTCCTATTTATGTTGTCATGAAGTTACACTTTTGAATCTAATTATTGAAAAATAAAATGCGGAAATTAAATTAGAAAGGAAGAACAAAAATAAAAAGAACGGAAACACTTTTACTGCTCCATCTCTTCTTCTTATTACATTACAATGAAAATAATTCATATAATGTGATTTGCATCTCTTCACTTGATTCACTCTTCTATTCATGGTAAGATGATGGTAACGGCTAGGTGACAAGGCTGACAACTGAGCAATCTTTCCTTGTGCGTCTAATGTCTATCCAAGAGTGGGTGAGTGTCTTTCTCCAGCATTTGTGTACGTCCAAAATCATTCAAGTGTGTGTCAAGGTCTCTTCTCCAACACTAATGTCTGTATACACAAACATTTAAAGATTTATCCAATTTCAGCTCACTGTTAATGTCGTTGTTCTCATCATTATCGTTGCAGTTGTTGTTAATGTCGCACTCAACATGCAGCTCACAGTCACAGTTGCCTCCGGCTCTCAGCTCATTACTTGTTGAAGGAGTAGCTCAAAATACCAGTGGTGGTATTTATGCTCCAGGAGTGAGCTTCTTTACTACAGTCATCTCACTTTATGTAGATGATCTGTTAGTTACAGGTTCTTGTGTTCAAGAGATTGAGAAAGTGAAAAAGAAGCTGATGAGCTTGTTTGAGATGTCTGATCTTGGTCAAGTATCTTTCTTTCTGGGAATTGAGATAAATCAGAGTAAAGGGGGGATTTTTCTGTGCCAGAGGAATATCTCTCTGAAACATTGAAGAAGTTCAAGTTTGATGGCTGTAAGAGTGTGAGAACACCCATGAACATGAAGGAGAAGTTAGTGATTGAAGAAACAGAAGAAGAGGTTGATGAAAGGAACTATCGAAGCTTGGTTGGATGTCTGATGTACTTAACAGCATCTAGACCAGATGTGTTGTTTGTTGTTAATGTACTTTCGAGGTTTCTGAATAATCCAAGGAGGAGTCATTTGGTGGCAGATAAAAGGGTGTTGAGATATTTGAAGGGAACACTTGATTATGGTGTTCTGTTTAAGTCAGATTTTGAAGCCGATTTGGTTGGGTTTGCTGATAGTGATTGGGCTGGTTCAACTCAAGACATGAAGAGTACCTCTGGTTTCTGTTTCATGCTTGGTTCAAATTGTTTTTTGTGGAGCTCTAAGAAGCAGGAAGTGGTGGCTCAGTCAACTGCCTGCGGAATTCATTGCCACAACTGCAGCAGCAAACCAAGCAATCTGGCTCAGAAAAATCCTGTGTGATTTGGGTTTCATTCCAAGGATTCCAACTCAGATCAATGTGGACAATCAGGCAGCTATTGCCATTTCGAAGAATCCTGTTTTCAACCTGATGTCCAAGTTCATATTCAAAAAAGCTAACAAATACTTTATTTCTGCACATAGTTTTTTATATGGAGAGTATTAAACATTGCATTATTGCTTTGTTTTTATAGAATGTGTTAGTGCAAAGTATAGTTTTTTTGTCGAATTAAGTTTTCTTCTTTCAAAATTGTTTGTCCTCAACCTCTCTTACTTTGAACTAGATGCTATGCAAAGTATGATTTTAACAATTTGGTTTTAGGGTATCTCAATTTGGTTATACACATTCACGTGTTTTGTCTGATATTTCTATTTTTTCCATCAACCTGTTTGTTTATGTTGTCTTCTGGGTGGGCAAATCTTATGGCAATTAATTGTTGACTTTCAGATAACTTCGAAACGGCAATATATCCGTTATACCCTTTGACCGCTACATATATTTCTGAGCTTACCCTCGAAAAAAAAAATTACTGAACAAAACAAAAAGACAAAAAAACCATGAAATTAAATGGAAAGACAGCGTTACCCTTGGCATGCCACACTCTCTCTCCCACGTTTTCTTCAGTTTCGAAATTAACTCTCTCTCTCTAAAGGCAAAAGACCTCTAACTCAACTCTCTCTCTAAAACCTCCGATTTGTTCTGCATTTTCGCCTGAGCCAATTTCGGTTTCTCCTCTTCTTCTCTCTGTGTCGAAATTTCTGTTTGCGGCTAGATTCGAGTAGAGATTTGTGGAAGACATGACGAAAGGGAAGAAAATGGTTGTAGAATCTTCGGTACAGTCGTCTTCATCATCTTCTTCCTCCGAAAATGAGGATCGTCAGCAAATTTCAGAGTTAAAAGGACAGACGGTAGGTTAAATGAACTCCACCATCATCTTCCGGTTGGATTTTGGTTGTTGTTTAGTTGAAATATCGATTTCGGAATCTATAAGTAGAGATTTAGGGTTTGGATTTCTGAAATTTTGCACATTGCGAAGTAGACGGTGGGTTTCTAAAATCTGTAAGTGACGTAATTAGTTGTCATGTGAAATGAGTGACATTGTGATTTGGGGTTTCTGAAATCAGTAGAGATTTAGATAACTGATTAGGGACATTGTGATTTAGGACTGAGAAAAGAGTTACAGTAACCTTTAAATCGGATTATAGATGTATGGATTGCATGGTGATTTGTGTAGGTGACAAGGTGGTATGGTCACAGCGTCACATGTTGTCATAGGCCACAGAGTCACATGGTGGTATGGTCACAACGTCACATGTTGTTATAGGTCACAGAGTCACATGGTGGTATGGTCACAACGTCACATGTCGGTTATAGGTCATAGACTCATAGTTCACATGGTCCCAGGTCACACAATTATATGTTCGTGTAGGTCACAGGTCACTGGATCACAGGTGACTAGATCACA
>NW_010967059.1:578244-586776 GCF_000463585.1 Tarenaya hassleriana
CTGTGGTTTGTCTATAATGGTGTACCAATCAGATACTCGATTATCGAGCACGCACTAATATGCGGATTAAAGTGCGGTGATTATCCGGGAGGGTGGGAGTATAAGAGAAAAAGTCACTTTAGAGTTAAGACATTTGGAAAAGGAAAGGTGACTAAACAAAGTGTGTTCAGGCAACTAGAGAAGACACCTACTCATAGGGTTGCCGACCGGAAGAAACTGACAATTGTGATGTTACTTGGAGGAGTCCTAGATCATGGTACACCAGATGATCACATAAACCATGATTTGGTAGACATGGTTAATGATTTGGAGTTTTGTGAAAAATTTCTCTGGGGACGTTATACATTCGAAAAAATCATTGATCAAATACGAAAGATCTTCATGAGTGGAACACCAAAGACTAAGTGGCATTGTCGAGGGTTTATAATACCGCTTATGGCAAGTTATTGTTTTGCTGTATATTTTATTTGAAAGTTGTTATATTATTTGTTATTTATGGTGTGATATAATATTTAAATGTTGCATTGCAGTTGCTACCTTTCGAATGTATCTTGAGCTTGGGTACCAATGGATGGTACAAAGACATTGAAGATGCGGATCCGACGTGTCCCAAAATGTGTAAGAAGTCAATGAAACAAAATGTCAGATGGAGCTTCAGTACATTGATAAACAAGTAAGTATTCGACCATTTCATCATGTTATCATGGTCACAGAGTCACATGGTCACAGAGTCACATGGTCATGCTTTAAACTGATTGTATTATTTGATTTATATTCAACACATGTCGAGGGGACCCTTGATGAGGGAGAAGATTCTGGAGGGAAGGATGATGTGACACCCGTATCCAGATTCCCGTCACAGGATGTGCCACATGGACGAAAAACAAATAAAATAATACAAACCAAAAATACGGGAATTTTAAAACTTTTTAAAATATCAAATACGAAGCGGAATATAACAACATTTAAGTCTTAAACACACATGTCCGAATTGAAAAGATACAACCATACAAACATGGAAATCGTACCTATAGTTCAAATCATACAAATAAGGAAAACCTCGTACACGATGCTGTCTTTTCGAAGTCTTCGTCACACCAAACGTGCTACTCGTGCTCCTCGTGATCTGAAAAAGGTAAAACCACGAGGGCTAAGCACAACTGCTTAGTGAATGATCCGGGTTAGATCCGGTAAACCCGTTCCCAGTGAGAACGGTATTAAAATGATAAAACACAAGGTATAATATTCAATATTCAACACGCATACATATCATATTAAAACATCATCATATCAATTCCCGTATGGTTTCACACCATCGGGTCAGCCATAAACCCTGGTCACTTCTCATGACTAGGGGCGCCTCTCACGCCCGTCACATCTCATGACGTTGGCCGTCGCATCTCACGACAATCAAGTATGTATGGCTTCACACCATAGAATTAGCCGTAAACCCTAGTCACATCGCATGACTAGGAGCGCCTCTCACGCCCGTCATATCTCATGACGTTGGTCGTTGCTTCGCGCAACAATCACATTCTGTATGACATCGCACTATTGGGTTAGCCGTAAACCCTAGTCACATCGCATGACTAGGAGCGCATCTCACGCCCGTCACATCTCATGACGTTGGCCGTTACTTCGCGCAACAATCAATGCACTTTACACGCACGTCAGTTCTCATGACCCATCGGAGAATAAAACTCAAGCAAGATACAACGATTCTCTCGGTATGTGTCGCACATCTCACCACGCATTCAATTTATTAATTTATTCTAATTCTTCCTTTTTTTTTCATTTTTGTCATGTTCCAACTCGTTCTTCATATAGTTTGGTCGATTCCTAGGTTTATATTTCATCCTGAGGTCTTTTTGGCTCAATTTCATCACTTTCTGGTCTGGACCGGTCGTTCCGGGCTTTTCCAGGGTCTAGACCGATTGTTCCTAGTCATTCCGGGCATTTTCGGTGGTTTCTGGGTCTGGACCGGTCGGTCCAGGTCTTCCCAGGGTCTAGACCAGTCGGTCCAGGCCATTTCGGACCGTTTCGGCATTTTCAGGGTCTGGACCGGTCGGTCCAGAGCCCAGAGAGATCGAGATTTCGCGATTTCGTCCCAGATTCTGGTCCGACTTCCTTGGCTCATAACTTGCTCGTTTCTTATCCAAATTGAGTGTCGTTTGTTTCTACGTGCTCCTTGAAATGTCCTCTTTTGATTCCAACTAACAATTCATTCAATTATCACACCTAATTTCTGGGTAATGGCCCGAAAGTTTTGGACTCAGCATGCTTCTGCGTTTTTCTCTGCAATTTTACAGTTATTCTCCGATTTTCAATCTTTCATATCTTGCTCGTTTCTTCACCAAATTGAGTGTCGTTTGTTTCTCTGTATTCATTGCAACTTCCACTTTCTAATTATGCCAGGTTTCATCGAATTAACACCATAACAACGATGAAAATGAGCTCACACAGAGGCAACTCGAGCCACTCACTCAAACCAGGACTGTTTCTGGTTTTGCCCGGAGTTGATGGAGTTTTCCGGCGATTCCGACGACGGCGATCCTCTCAGACGTTATACGGCTGTCCCTTGTTGCTCCACCGAGTTCTTTCCCCCTACTCCCTCTCTCTTTCTGGGTGAGTGTCTTTCTCCAGCATTTGTGTACGTCCAAAATCATTCAAGTGTGTGGCCGACTTGTGCACTTCTTGAGAGTTTTTAGGGACGATTGAAAGGCTGTGGGGCAGATGAGAGGGTACGGAGGCGAGCTGGTGTCTCCCATTACGGGTTGGGTGGGGTTAGGCGGCAGCTAGGTCCCTTTTGTCGAGTTTTTGCCGCGTCCAATAATGTAAGGTCGCCGGATATTTCCTTTCGCCTGGACTGGTCGGTCCAGAGCCTGGACCGATCTGTCTAGACTTTTTTTTTTTTGGATCGACCTCGTTTTTGTCCAGACCGGTCGGTCTTCGTTCTAGACCGATCGGTCTAGACATATTTTTCCTTTTTCTTGTCGTTTTCTCGTCTCATTCGCTCGGGGTGGTTTTCCGGGCCTTTTTCCGACACTTTGTGGTCCCTATCTTAAGGTTTAGTACCCGTTTATTTAATTATTCTTCTCCGATTTTAATTAAATATCCCAAATTGGATTCGAGTTATTACAGATGATAAGGAGGAAGATGAATCTGAAGAAGAAAGTGACAACGATGATGGCGGGAACCCAGAAACAACAAGTAAGTATTCGACCATTTCACAGAGTCACATGGTCACAGAGTCACATGGTCATGCTTTAAACTGATTGTATTATTTGCTTTATGTTCAGCACATGTCGAGGGGACCCTTGATAAGGGAGAATGTTCTGGAGGGAAGAATGATGAGGACGAGGAAAAATCTGAAGAAGATAGTGACAACGATGACGGCAAGGATGATGATGACAACGATGAAAAGAATGATAAAGAGGCAGACAAAGAATCCTCTGCTCCATCCGGTGAGGATCAAGATGAGTCTGCTGATGATGAAGATAAATCTGATGGGGCAGACAAATCTGATGAAGCAATGGAAGTTGTTGAAACCAATGTAACTGAAGGTCCTAATGGCACTGAACTGCCATTTGAACGTCAAACTCCCTTGAAAGAACTTGTACCTGACTCTTCTGATGCACCTTTGATGACAAGAAATAAAAGAAAAGTTGTAAGCCCCTTCGTAGAACCAGTCTCAAGTGGTCCACCGACGAAAAGAACTCGGTCCATCGCAGTAGTAGGCAGAGGGAGAGGGAGAGGGAGAGGCAGAGGCAGAGGCAGAGGTATGGGAAGAGGGAGAAGTACGGGCAGAGGCAGGGGACGAGGAAGAGGCAGAGGGAAAAAACCCCAGGTGGAAGAAGATGTTGCTGAGGTTGAGGATACAATTGTTGAGGCTGAAGAAGATGTTGCTGAGGTTAAGGATACAGTTCCTGAGGCTGAAGAAGATGTTGCTGAGGCTGCAACAGAGAAAGGAGACCCACCTTCATCGGATGAAGGACAGGAGTTCGTATGGATTCCAGATCGGGTTCACAGTAACGGTTTTCCAATCCGAAATCAATCATTTGTTGAATCAGCTAGTCCACAAGTCGAGGCTTTATGCAACTTTATGAAAAAACCACGAGAAGAGCATTTATGGATGTCTGCCCTTGATGTAACAAGTATGGCAAATTTCTGGGATGAACTCATACAAGTCGGAAGATGGCTTGCAGATACTGTAAGTTTACATCATTTACATTTTTCCACCTCTTATATGTGATTTCATGGTCCCATGGTCACATGGTCCCATGGTCACATGGTCCCATGGTCCCATTATAGTAAGGTTTATATCATAATATTTTGTTGATATTTGTTGTTGTTGTTTTTAGCACATGAGAGAGGCAATGTATGAGCTACGCATCCGTGTTTTAAAGAATCCTATGACGTATATAAGGAGCAACTACATGGTAAGTGATACTATGTTCCCGGAACGCTTGAAGCGGTCAGAAAACTCTGGAGACCTGACTACTTTGGGCGATCTCGAATCCTACTTCAATGGAAAACTTCCAATTGGGTGTGCTGGGACACCGTTGATCAACTATGATGGATTTGTAAGTGTTGTCAGCATTCCATCAACCGAAAGCGATCAAGTACGCTGTCATTGGGTCATCATTAAAGTTAATTGCGACGAAAAAGTGCTCCAGGTTTATGATTGTCAATCGACAGCTCGAGAAAACGTAGAAAAAGTAGTTCAACAGTTAAATCGTGCCATTCCGAAGGCATGTATCTTGGCTGGATCAGAGGCATTCTCATACGACGATGTTCTTGATGTTGAGTATGTGGAAGGACTGCCGCAAAATGCTAGAGGTGCTGATTGCGGTGTTTTCGCGGTAAAGTATGCCGACGCGATTTGTCTTGGTCAAGAACACAAGTTGTGCCCGTTGATATGTGACGACAATATCACAAAGATCCGTGAGCAGGTGGCAGCTTATATATTTTCAGCAGGCTGTGCTGAGGAGAAGAAGAAGCAGAAGTGCAAATCTTGAACTTTTATTTTAACCTTGTTGTTTTTTGTTGGATTTGAACCGAACCATGATTACCATTACCTCATTTTGTTTGGTGGTTAAACTCTAAGTTACTCTAAGTTATGAACGTTTAGTTATGGAGTTTGTTTATTTAGTATGTTTAATATTTGGAGGGATTTTTTTTGGATGAAAATTTTGGAGGGAAAACATTTTGGTGCGAAATTTTGTGGAGGGAAAATATTAAAGAAAAAACCATCGAAAAAACTACACATTACGTTGAATAGTCAAAATGGGGTCCACAAAACTCAGAAAACACATATTCTTTTGGAAGTTTTATGTGGGTCCCATAATATATTTCGGTCACAATGGGTCACAGTGGGTCACAATGGGTCGATTTAGTTCATTTTTTAAAAATAGTCAATGATAATGATAATGCTTTTTACACATCTGAAACTGACTTTTACAATATATTTAACTATAAAATAATATTTATTACAATTTTGGATTCCAAAGTTATCCTCATATATGTGCTCCTTAAGTGTTCTTAGTGTTTCATGAACACTTTTTACAATTTTGGTGTATTTGCATTACGAATCTGTCATAATATTTTGTAATTTTGTTACATGCACTATATATTTGCTATATAAACTCTGATTAACTATGCCAAAGCTAAAAAATCAAGATTTGGTCTATAATTATCTTCGTCACTTGGTCACAGGTCACAGTCGGTCACAATGGTCACATAGTGCAAAATTGCACTCGGGTCACATAGGTCACAAGCAGGTCACAATAGGTCACAACGATTATTTATATGAAAACTTATCTAATCAGTTACACGAATACATTTAGAATGAGTTACACGAATACATTTAAAATTTTCAGACAAATTAATTAATTCAGAAATATTTTAACAAATACATAACAATATTATACACATATTTTAACAAGTACATAACAACATTATGCAAAGTTCGATCCTACTTCTCCGCCATTATAATAACAAAGTTCAACATTATACATTATACATAACAACATTATTGTACAAATACATAGTTCAATTTTCATCAAGCATTCTATCCGAAATTGTTGATGTTGATGCTCGTGTTGCACAATAGATTTTCTTTCGGGCTTCACCGGGACCAGGAAACCGATTTTGTTTAGGCCTCCCACTTTTCCGTTTGTCTTCCACTATAGGCGGCAAAACCACAAGATTTACAACATTTGGGTCATCGATGCTCCATTCACAACAATTGGGGACCGGATAAACAGTTTCTTGATAAGCAAGATGCCATGTCTCTCACAGATAATATGGAGAACATAAATTTGGTATAATACTCGATTTACCAACCTTATGAACTCTGCCACGACATGACTGCATGGGATCTTGTCGATATCAAATACTCTGCAACTGCACGTTTTGTTTAGGCCTCCCACTTTTCCGTTCCTTCACCTCAAACTCCTCTGTATTAGAGTTCAGCACAGTAACGTCATACGTACATGCCATCTCGTATCGCGCATGTAACACTTTATCAACATGCGGTGTCAGTTTTTGAGAATCATCGGCAGATCCTGCTTCCACTCTATGCCTATCGAACCATTTCACTGTTTTTGAAAGACAAATGTCAAGCAACCCTAGCACCGGAAATCTTTTAGCTTTCTTCAACACAGAGTTGATTGATTCGGCCCCATTTGTAGTCAATAAGTTATACCGTTCTCGCTTAAATTTACATCTCGCACACTTCTCTGGGTCAAGTTCTTCTTTCTGCATATATTCATCCACTTTTGGATACCTACACAACAATCAAATCGTCACAAGATCACAGTGCACAAGGTGACACGGTCCCACAATCCCACGGTTATACGGTCCCACAGTCCCATGGTCACACGGTCCCACGGTCCCACGGTCACACGGTCCCATCCCATGGTCCCTTGGTCCAGAATCAATCAATTGATAATAATGGTTAGAAAGCTCATACCTGTTCTTTAGATCATTAAATCTGTCTTCAAACTCTTGCAATGTATAAGCTTCCGCGCATCTGAAGAACCTTTCAGCGACAGTTTCACCTCTTGAACTCTTTCTTCCCATGCCTCGATTAACCTTCACTTTCAAATTCTGCGCTATGTGCCTCGCACAAAATCCGTGGCCAGCTTCTTTGTACACTTCTCTGACGGCCTTTATTATGCTTCTGTGTCGATTAGATATCACGACGACATCAGGTCCATTTGGGATTGCCATTGTTAACTTTCCCATAAACCACCTACATGATGCATCTTTCTCTCTGTCGATTATTGTAACGATCCGAGGCCGCTAGGATTGATAGAGCTGTCCCCACACACCAACACGGGATCTTTTAGCGTGTTTTGTCCTCACTCGCACACATCCCGGAAAGTACTTCCCAGGAGGTCACCCATCCTAAGACTACTCCAAGGCCAGCACGCTTAACTTTGGAGTTCTCTCGAGATGGGCAACCGAAAAGGTAGATGCATCTTGTTCCTATGAGTAGCTCAATTAATTCCTTTAAGTTATCTTAGATTGTGTAGTCCCATACCTACACAGCCCTCGGATCCCTCTCATTCCGGTGCGTCCGCTTCATCCCTGTACCCCCTACCTAGAAGCTCGTCGGGAGCCGTCCATTGTCCATGCCTCTCGCATCAGCGATCACTCCCCGCCCTCCTACGGTATCCTGGGCTGTCACAGACCCACCAGCTTCCGCCTGGTTCGTCCGCGAACCACACTGTACTGGGAGAGAACCGGCTCTGATACCATTTGTAACGATCCGAGGCCGCTAGGAATGATAGAGCTATCCCCACACACCAACACAGGATCTTTTAGCGTGTTTTGTCCTCACTCGCACACATCCCGGAAAGTACTTCCCAGGAGGTCACCCATCCTAAGACTACTCCAAGGCCAGCACGCTTAACTTTGGAGTTCTCTCGAGATGGGCAACCGAAAAGGTAGATGCATCTTGTTGCTATGAGTAGCTCAATTAATTCCTTTAAGTTATCTTAGACTGTGTAGTCCCATACCTACACAGCCCTCGGATCCCTCTCATTCCGATGCGTCCGCTTCATCCCTGTACCAACTACCCAGAAGCTCGTCAGGAGCCGCCCATTGTCCATGCCTCTCGCACCGGCGATCACTCCCCGCCCTCCTATGGTATCCTGGGCTGTCACAGGCCCACCAGCTTCCGCCTGGTTCGTCCATGAACCACACCGTACTGGGAGAGAACCGGCTCTGATACCATTTGTAACGATCCGAGGCCTCTAGGAATGATAGAGCTGTTCCCTTACACCAACACGGGATCTTTTAGCGTGTTTTGTCTTCACTCGCACACATCCCGGAAAGTACTTCCCAGGAGGTCACCCATCCTAAGACTACTCCAAGGCCAGCACGCTTAACTTTGGAGTTCTCTCGAGATGGACAACCGAAAAGGTAGATGCATCTTGTTGCTATGAGTAGCTCAATTAATTCATTTAAGTTATCTTAGACTGTGTAGTCCCATACCTACACAGCCCTCGGATCCCTCTCATTCCG
>NW_010967059.1:586891-594331 GCF_000463585.1 Tarenaya hassleriana
AGTATCCTGGGCTGTCACAATTATACCCCAGGCTAACGGATATTGGTGGTGGTCACTGTCTTGTGCAGTTGCAATGACCAATGTGCCTTTGTACTGACCTGTCAAAAATGTTGCATCAATAGCAACAACTTTACGCAAGTAGTTTCATCCTCTTACCGCTGCACCCAATGCAATGAAGAGGTACTTGAAGCTTTTCTCATCTTTGTCCAACTCAAGACTTACAATTGTTTCGGGGTTTCTCTTTTGCAGCATATACAACCACCCGGGAAGTTTCCTAAAATGCTCAATAGGATCACCTCGAATCTCACTTTCAGCTATGTGTTTGCCTCGTAATGCTGTCAAATATGTTACAGTTGTGCCGTATTTGGATTTCACACGGTCTATTATTTCATTTGCTGAAGGAGTACAATCGAGTTTACCGGGAAATTCTTGCTTCAAATAATCTCTAACCAATTTCTTTGTACCTTTCATAGCTTCACTTGATTCTGATACGGGCTTGCAACTATGAATAGGATTGTGTTTTCTTACACTCCAACGTTTCGAGTTTGAGATCAATGTCGTACGTAACTTCCAATTACACCCCGATCCAGCAAATTTACATCTGATCTCCCACAATTTCTTATCAGACTTTAGTGTAATATAACTGAAACGAGCCATTGCTGCACCCTTTCGAACATATTCTTGTGCTGCTTCTTTATTGCTGAACTCATGCCCAATTGTTATATTCAATCCATCACTGAAATTGAACATAGAATTAGAAAACAAAGAGTTCTCTACTACCGCAAGGTCCAAACAATCACCACCACCATCATCAGCCCTAACACCATCACATTCAGTCACTCTAACTTCTCCACAATCACTTGAATGTTCACTATCAGAAAGATGTATAACTTCAGCCACATTATTACTCCCAACTTTACTCTTAAAATTAGGGCTCAATAAAACACAATCCTCATAATCTACCACATTTTGTCTTCCATTTCCTCCAACAATACTTCCATCGGCAGGAATTACAGATTGCGCTTCAACATTTTGCTCATATTCACCTTTCACATGTGCCTCTTCAATCTCCACGTAAAGCATACCTCGCATTCCATTTATTTTATCCAGCAGATAAATATGAACATGCTTGTCATTCCACAAGTAAGTGGGCTTTCTGTTTTCTTTCACATTTGGTAAATAGCTCAACTTCATCTCTATTTTATCTTTCTCCACCTTCATCTCAGAACATAACTCTCTAACAAATTCATTGAAGGTCACCTCACAGGGAGAACAAAAGAATAACAATCTTTGGTTTTCCATAACCCTTCCGTCCCATTCATATTCTCCATTCTTATTCACTACCCATACCATCATACAAAAAATACACAATTGTTGATCTCTCCTCTCGTCCATCCATCATAGCTGCAGAAAACACAATTATAAAACGAAGATCAAAGATCAAGTTGTCGATTCTGAACAAACAATGTGAATATGTAACAATGTGACCATGTTTATCACCAATTCGACCATTCTCAACAATGTGATTACGTTGCCATTTCACCGTGTGACCATGTGACTCGTGTTGCCATTATTAACAATCTAAACATTCTGAACCATGTGATCATGTGACCTTGTGACCTTGAGACCTTATGACCTTGGGACCTTATGACCTTGTGACCTTATGACCTTGTGACCTTGTGACCTTGTGACCTTGTGACATTGTGACCATGTGCCTATGTAACCTTGTGACTTCGTCTTACTTGTGACCCATGCGAATTGTTATTCTAATCACCCGTGACCATGTGATAATGTCACTGTGTGGTCATGTGACCTTGTGACTCATAATCTTTGTGTATTGTGAACTGTATGAATGTTATGCACATTCACTCATGTGGAAAGGTAGACATTGTGAACTTTATGACCTATATTCTCATGTTATTCATGGTGACAGGTGACCTCTGTGAACCGTGACACACTACACATTTTATAAACATCCAAAATCCAGATCTGACACAGATCTATTATGACTACACGATATTCAAAACAACAATGTCATTCTTGGTAGCAAACAACAAAAAATTAGAAGAAAATAATCTGAAGAAACATCAATTTAAAAAAAAAAAAAGATCCGAAAATGTGCATAAAAAAGACTGGGATTTCAACAATACCTTACCTTTTTTCAAGTTTCTCTCTGATTTATGAAAGATTCAGCTTTGATTTTACCGGATTTTAAAGAAGAAGAAGCAAGTTTCAGAAGAGAGAGAAATCAAGTAAGAGAGAGAAACCTGCGTTCGAAGAGAGAGAGGCCGAAATAAGGGGAGGAGAGAGGAGAGAGAAACCCTAAGTTTTTACATTAAAAAAATTAAATCTAAAATAATAACATAATGGCATTTTGGTCATCAAATATTTTAGAGGGTATAATAAAAGTAGGAATTTTTTTTATTTAGAGAAGGGTAGTGTTAGAAGTACATGTAGCATATTAAGGGTAAATCAGATAAACCCCCCTTCGAAACTGCTAAAGCTATCGCACTGGAGATAGAGATCCACTGACCCTAATCTCACTGAAGGAAAAGCTTTGCGATTCTTATCTGATTCCGAGAGAGAAAAGATAGCCGCTAAGATATCGGTATTTATCACCTAATGCTATTTACCAATTCTTAGTATGTAAAAATTCGAATACTGAATGTCATGATAATGAAACAGAAGCTTTGTATTCGAAACTCTGTATTTAAACTCAACTCCTATACATTTTCTAGTATCAGAATATAATGTTTATGAGGTGTAAACCTCATAATGAAACAGAAGCTTTGTATTCGAAACTCTGTATTTAAACTCAACTCCCTGTACATTTTCTGGTAACAGAGTAAATACAACTTGTATTTTCTCTCTCTACATGTTCTCTCTCTATAACAACTTCTCTCTTTCTCGATCATACTTTTGGCAATCTAATAAAGTTTGAGATTTCAACTCAAATTCATGACTCTTCCCTGAAATTTACGTTTGGGTAACGTAATTTCAATTGAAAATTTTTCCAATCACCCAAAAAAGTTGAAATTTTGAAAAACTCTCGTAATTCTCAGAATTAAAAACAGAGACTTTCGCAACTTTACCCAAAATCACGTGCTTTTTATTAAGGAATCGAAACCCATTTTCTCGAATATAGGCATTACCTTGTTGGCAAAGACAACATCGACACCGAGCAGGAGACGTCCAAGAATGAGCATGAACACATTCTGAGCAGCACCGCCGAGAGCAGGCGAGGAAAGCAGCTCTGCCGATGAGCATCGACGACTTCCGAAAAAAGACACGTGTTACCGACGACCCCATTATCGACGCCACCAGTCCGGCAATGTACAGAGACGACGTGAACGACGTCAAGAGTTGGTTGTTGAATGCGTATTAGTTGCTGCTCCTCGTTCCTCTTTTCATCATCATCTTCTTGTACACTCCCGGGAAGAACTTCTTCAGAAACGGCTCCATCGATGCCGCTCCCCCTTTATTAAGATTCATTACACACAGAAAACACAACGGTGAAACATGCGGATTTTATTCGAACGTAAGGAACGAGGAGAGAGATAAAATCTTATGGGAACTTGGCAAATGTATGTTGCGTATGAACTTTCTTCAAAGGGAAGAAAACGCTATCCGTACGACTAAACTTCCTGGATATGTGAGGAAATTCAAATTTTAGAAAGTTTATGACCAAGATCGATGAAACACATATAAATGTATGTATTCACGCAAAGCCTGTGCCATGTAAATAGATTCATCGTCTTCTGATATAAGCAAAATGTGATGGAACAAAAAACTAAGGACCGTCCAGGAACAGGAATTTCAAATTTGAGAACTGTAAACAAAAACATGTACAATCAGTACCATGAATTAGGATAGCTTGTGCATATGTATCTTAGAACAAACAGTTCACTGCTGAAACACATACAAGACATAGAACATGGCGATAAAACCTGTTATTGCACACTTAGTGCCCCATGCTCTGTCGATTATTACAACACAGAGTCATGCTCTTAGACGCTAATGCTTAGGTTCTGCTAGTGGGTATGAACAAAACTCGATCTTTCCCATACAAAGTGCTTACAGAGAAGGGAAGGCTCCTTACGCATATACAATGAAGGATCTAACCATGCAAATCAATCCTTGGAGAAACAATCCAATATGATCCTTTCTTTCAAGCTCCAATGGGGATTCTCTATTGATCTCAAAAACATCTACTACATGCAGAATTTATGGAAAAGTGAATATATATTTGACGAAACTTGCTCCTCGAATTATGACTACACGAGCAAGGCAACTAGCAAATAACGACGTATTACCGCGTAATCCTCTTCGGTGAGATGCCTGAAGATCCACGAATTGAATATGAACGGAATTCAACTGGATAGGAACTGCAGAGCTGATTGCGACACACAGAGGAATGGAAAACCGATTAAGAGAACAGTTCTCGGGATATAAACCCTACAGATGGGGAAACGAACACAGAAGGTATAATTTGAATGTGCGGGCAACCGACCATTTCGGAGTTAGTCAATGCGATTCTCCTCCCGGATCTCGCTGATTTCTGATTCTAAACCATGTTCATGGCTTTCGATTTCACGAATCAGTGGCTGACCCCATCTTTATCTAATTCTGCTCGAGAGACCCTAAAGGGAAATTCTCTCATTGGATGATTTGTCGAGTGGATTGATCTGATCAGGACGCCACGATGCGGACTTGACCCGCTGAAAGTTCTGATCTACCTCTAGTAGAAAAATTCAAAATTTATGTTTCTTCTCTGAAGGGTTTAACTGCAAACCTTCATAAATGTGAGGTTTTGTTTACAATAGTTCATATAATATATGGTATAAATTTGGAAAAACATAAAAATATGAGGTCTTGAAGGGTCAATCGGATTTGGAAGTGGATATATTTTTTTTTGTTTTTTTGTTTTGCAATGAAAGAAAAAGTTTCAACTTTGGGAACAAGAAAGAAAACATGTAGGCGCTAGCAGCGGCGGAGAAATGTTGAAACTGCCTATGTCTCTTCCTCCAACACCACTGGTCTCCGACCAGAACTCGTCGGGTGTCGTCGCCGTTTCATCATCTGGCTCGGCAATTGAGTCGCTGAATCTTGCTTTGCCCGAGGGTTTTGGTCGGACGACCATGTTTTCCAGTGACTCTCTCGACGTTTCCGGCGAGGAGTTTGATTGGTTTACGGTGGATAGAGGAGAAGCTGATGTTCTTATGGGCAACGACCGTTCATGAAGTTCATGACGCTCTCGATGCACTTCGTCTGTGAGTTTTCCGAAAGATTTGTCCCTTTTGAATAACATAAGCTATGTTTTGAATTTTGTTTAAGGAGAAAAACTCTCCAGATGTGGTTCTGTGAATTCTGTTTAACATTTTAGGATGTTGAGTGGTGATACAAACGCTGATGCGGAAGATGAAGCTTCGATGTCAGAGGATGAGATCAATGGCAGCGTTTTGTCAGATGGGTTAGGGTTCCTAGATTTGACTGAGCCGCCATTGCAGCTCTGCAACTCAAGACATCTGCAGCACCTGCAGGCTTATATGCAAGACAGACTCTTCGACGCTTTTCATATGATTCAGATCGATCCATCAATCCAGTAACTCTGTTTCAACTTAGCTTTCCCCATAAGATGGTTTTCCCGACATGAATCGGGACAAGAAACCAGATCATAATGTAGACTTGTCTGTAAATTGTAGAAGAAACAAACCTCTTTTCAAGCTTGATTACTTGTAGAAACGAAACCCATTGATCCATTATTGTCTACATTGCAGAGAATGGTTGTATCATTGGCATCAGACAGACCGTATGCAATGGGGGTTATGAACAACGAGGTTGAACGCAAACTCATAACCAATGGTAAGAAAGCTCGAGCAAGCAGCTTCTCGGAGGAAATCTACTGATTTCACCTCTCTCTCTCTCTCTATATATATATATAATACACATTATGTTTATGCAGTAGAATATGATCTTGTTGGGAAGCAAGCGCTGAGTTGGCTTGAGGCATTGAAACACGTGTTTGAAGGTCTGATAGTGATACACGCCTCGGTGTAACGGAAGCGATGTCCGGTGGAGGAGGTGGACGAGATAGAGGTAATAGGGGGTTCGGAATCAATCACTCGTCCAAGAGGACTCTCGAACTCAATTCCGAACGTAAGGGTGGAAGGCGAAGGGATAAGGGGCGTACTCGGACAGACCAAATACAACTTCGGACGAACCAAAGTGATTCTCGGACGAACCAAGAGGGTGGCTCGGACTAACAAGCAAAACTCGGACCAACCAAGCTTAACTCGACACAAAAGGATGTGGAGAATAGTCTCAAAGACTTAGTTCGAAATTGATCAAGCAAAAAGGTGCCCCCAAAGTGGGTTTACATGGGTTTTAAATAGATAATACTAACAACTAGAAATTAAAGACAACTCAACATGCAAGGCTTCAACAATTCTCGCCATTAATGAGGTAGGTGGGGAGATACTAGCTGTTGGAAGATAGCTTGGGTTCCAAGAAGCTTCCTTTGAGTAGCTTGCATCCTAAGTGTTCTCTTCTTCGCACACAAGCACATGACAAGCCGTGGCGGATTCGGCCGAGGATGAGCACACACGTTCGAGCGTGAGTTCGGACACGACACGAGACACGAAGGTATTGAATTGTTGTCGAAGTGTCCGTGTCTTGGATCGAGTGATCGGAGGATCCATGCGAACGGGACGTGTGGACTCAATCCTTGGATCTTCAAGTTCCGGCTCCATTCCCGCTCCGAGCTCCGGTTCCGCTCCTTGCTCCGCTTCTAGCTCCGTTCCTGTTCCAAGCTCCGGGATGTCCTCATCAGATAGGGAGACAAGTGTGGTTCAGATTATATAGTTGTAGTTGGTTGTGTGTCAGTTTGTAAAAGCAGTTATGTAATTTGTAGAATCTATTTAAGTACGTTTGTTGAATAAAATATATGATAAGCATTGATTAAATTCTTCTTCTTCTCAAGAATTTCCTGTTTTGATAAATACAACCCAGAAATCTGTTAATTTTGGGTGTTGATCAGAAACAGAGGAGAGTGTGTGAGGATTAACAGTGGTATCGTAGGACTCGGTTCGTTTCGCAATATTGTCTCGTACCTTTTGATGTAAATGCTTAACAAACTCGGCCTTCTTGGCCCCGTCGAGGTTGAGAATCTCGTGATCGGGTAGGGCAATGAGATCAAGAGGTGTAATCGGATTAAAACCGTACACAATCTCAAATGGGGAGTGCTTCGATGCCGAATGTATCGCTCGGTTATAAGCGAACTCGATATGGGGTATGCACTCAACCCAATTTCCTAGAGTTTTCCCGATGGTGGCACGTAGAAGAGTCGACAACGTGCGATTGACTACCTCGGTCTGTCCATCCGTCTGTGGATGACAAGTCGTCGAAAAGACGAGTTTTGTGCCGATCTTTTTCCATAGTGTC
>NW_010967059.1:595325-618084 GCF_000463585.1 Tarenaya hassleriana
AGGAAGAAGCGGGTGATCTCGAGGAAGAGATTGAGTATCCCGATAGCGGAGAGCTCTTGGTTACCCGACGAGTTCTTAGCGCTATGACCAACCCGGACGAGACCGCACAGCGAGAAACGATATTTCATACTCGGTGCACCGTCCAAGGAAAGGTACTAGATCGATTTGGTGCTCAATACCTCGAATCGGAGGAAGGCCAGCCGGGATATCCTCGGGAAACACCTCTCGGAACTGATCAAGAAGCCGTGATATGGCTAGATTCTCGTGAGAGAATTCATTCCGGAGAGTGATCTGATCTTTAAAGACCATCAAAAGAACCGAAGGATGAAGGCGAATGGCCTTTTCGACTTGACTCGACCGAAGGTAGAAGTTTCCTTTCTTGGGTTCGGTTTCTTTCGCAAGTCGCAACTGCATCTCGTGGACTTGAGATGGAGTGAGAGGGGCTAACACAACCTTCTTTTTGTTTTGTATAAGAGAGTATTGATTGGCCCGTCCATCATGCATGACCTCTCGGTCGAATTGCCAAGGTCGACCCAAAAGCATGTGTCCCGCTTGCATGGGGACGACATCACACACGACCTCATCGTGGTAACGTCCAATGCTAAAGGGAATTTTCACTCTCTCGCTCACTCTTATTTCCCATTGGTTATTCAACCATTGTAGCTTATAGGGGTGTGGGTGCTTTTCGGGCTCAAGTCCTAACTTTTTCACCATGTAGGCACTAGCCACGTTGGTGCACGACCCACTATCGATTATCAACCCGCAAACTTTTCCTTGGACGGTGCACCGAGTATGAAATATCGTTTCTCGCTGTGCGGTCTCGTCCGGGTTGGTCATAGCGCTAAGAACTCGTCGGGTAACCAAGAGCTCTCCGCTATCGGGATACTCAATCTCTTCCTCGAGATCACCCGCTTCTTCCTCATCAAGCGACTCGTATTCTCCATTGTCCGTGATAATCATAACTCTTGCATTTGGACAATCACGAGCCATATGACCCCGTCCTCGGCATTTGTAGCACATGATCTCTCGAGATCCTGTGTCACGTGAGGAATCATTCTGGGTCCTGGATTGTGAAGTTTCGGGAACTTTGCCTTTGTCCCGGAAGTTTGGCATATTACGACTCTCGGCATTTTCTTTGCGAGGCGCGGCCATAGGTTTGGGGGCGGGTGAGAAAAGACTAGGAGACGCTTTAGGCTTACTTAGCCGCGCTTGTTTTCTTTGGTTTTGTTTTTCAATTTGCACGGCCAAGTGCAAAAGCTCATGGAGATCTTGGTACGGGTGGCGCTCAACTTTTCGAGCAATTCGCTCGTTTAATCCGTCGAGGAACTGAGCCATCACCGTTTCCTCATCCTCTTCCATGACCAACCTACTCCGAAGGTGCTCGAATTCCTCGAAATATTCCTCTACAGTCCTAGCACCTTGCGAGATTCTCCGATACCTACGTTGGAGTTCACGATGGAAGTGAGGTGGTATGTAGCGTTTTCGCAGTAATGCTTTCATCTCTCGCCAAGTTCCGACCGGCTCTATTTGAGCACGTCGTCTCTCGGCCAACTCACGATCCCACCAAGCTAACGCACCCTCGGCTAATTGAGCAGCCGCGTATTGGACTTGCCGACGGTCCGAATATGAATAACAATCGAATATGTTATCCATGCGTCGCTCCCAATCTAAATAGGCCTCGGGATCTATTCGTCCTATGAACAAGGGCGGTTTGAGTTTGAGATCAGCCCCTTGACCCCTAGTGGGCCGAGGTTCCTCTTCCTCAACTAGATTTGCCCATCTCTCCGGCCTAGCTCTACGATGGGGGTTTCGTCTAGGTAGATACTCGGGATCCGACTCCTCGTCGGGGACCCTCTCTCGCGGCCTATGGTCTCGACGTCTACGTGGCTCATCCCTATCGGAGTTATCCTCAATCACATGCCCTCTTGGCCTATGCCTTGGTTGGATATCACTCTCTACATCACTGGGAAGATCGGGATTACGGTTTTGATTTGGTCTAGGGCGTGCTATCGGTTCTCGCACACGAGGCTCGGGTGTTCTATCGGCTTCTAACCTAGCTAAACGATCCATAATTTGTTGTAAGGACCGAAATATGGCTCCATTACTAGGCTCACAGTTGGAACCTTCGTTGGACGGCTCGTGGTTACTCATAATTCTCTCAAGTCTCGCACTATGCAAGTAATAACCACAACGCTCAAAGGAATCTATCCTAACGTGCAAGAATAATGAACGTTAAGCGTGCTCGCCAATCAAGTAAAACAATCAACGTGCAAGATGATAACGTGTGTTACAATCAAACGAAACCAATTCAACGTGCAAGATGGTGAACAAGCTTTACTTATTACGGACAGATTTGCAATCACGGCACACACACGCGATCAATTTCGTCTAACGGGCGAACAAGACAGATTTTTGTTACAACGTGCGAATACAATCACCAGCGAACGGATTTGCTTCTAAACCCACGGATTGGACAGGGAATTGATCAACCAAAACGTGCAACACAAACCTTCTTCACACACGGATTCAAGCAAACAACAACATGCAGCGTGTTTCACACAATTAATCAAACACTCGGCATGCACTCGACGAAAACGAAAGGAGTAAAAGAGAGGAACGACACAACCTAGAGGAGGGCTGATGGGTCGATGTAGATGAGGTTTCCTGGGCCGTTACCCCGTAGATTTGCTGCAAAACACGCAGAAGTGATCAGCTCTTAACAATGACAAGAAAATATCGATAATACGGAATTGTTTTTGGTGAGATATGATTTTCGATTTATAGAAACGAAATAGACAGTAAAAGAACTAGAAAAGGAGAGATCTCACCGGGTTTAAGTCGCCGTTGGAGCGTGAAAGCTCTGATACCAAAATGATACACGCCTCGGTGTAACGGAAGCGATGTCCGGTGGAGGAGGTGGACGAGATAGAGGTAATGGGGGGTTCGAAATCAATCACTCGTCCAAGAGGACTCTCGAACTCAATTCCGAACGTAAGGGTGGAAGGCAAAGGGATAAGGGGCGTACTCGGACAGACCAAATACAACTTCGGACGAACCAAAGTGATTCTCGGACGAACCAAGAGGGTGGCTCGGACTAACCAAGCAAAACTCGGACCAACCAAGCTTAACTCAACACAAAAGGATGTGGAGAATAGTCTCAAAGACTTAGTTCGAAATTGATCAAGCAAAAAGGTGCCCCCAAAGTGGGTTTACATGGGTTTTAAATAGATAATACTAACAACTAGAAATTAAAGACAACTCAACATGCAAGGCTTCAACAATTCTCGCCATTAATGAGGTAGGTGGGGAGATACTAGCTGTTGGAAGATAGCTTGGGTTCCAAGAAGCTTCCTTTGAGTAGCTTGCATCCTAAGTGTTCTCTTCTTCGCACACAAGCACATGACAAGCCGTGGCGGATTCGGCCGAGGATGAGCACTCACGTTCGAGCGTGAGTTCGGACACGACACGAGACACGAAGGTATTGAATTGTTGTCGAAGTGTCCGTGTCTTGGATCGAGTGATCGGAGGATCCATGCGAACGGGATGTGTGGATTCAATCCTTGGATCTTCAAGTTCCGGCTCCATTCCCGCTCCGAGCTCCGGTTCCGCTCCTTGCTCCGCTTCTAGCTCCGTTCCTGTTCCAAGCTCCGGGATGTCCTCATCAGATAGGGAGACAAGTGTGGTTCAGATTATATAGTTGTAGTTGGTTGTGTGTCAGTTTGTAAAAGCAGTTATGTAATTTGTAGAATCTATTTAAGTACGTTTGTTGAATAAAATATATGATAAGCATTGATTAAATTCTTCTTCTTCTCAAGAATTTCCTGTTTTGATAAATACAACCCAGAAATCTGTTAATTTTGGGTGTTGATCAGAAACAGAGGAGAGTGTGTGAGGATTAACAGTGGTATCAGAGCAATCTTGGATCTTCGTGGGATCTGTGTGGCGGTTCATTTGAGAATCATGGAGCAAGCCGACACATCAAGAGCAGTGGTCCAGACACTGTCACCGCCAGTGTTCAATGGCGAGGGATATCAGATTTGGTCCGTGAAAATGCAGGCTTTCTTAGAGGGAGCCGATCTCTGGGAAGCAGTGGAGGAAGATTATGAAATCCCTCCTATAGGCGCAAACCCGACTGTGACTCAATTAAGGAATCACATGGAGAGGGTGACCAAGAAAGCCAAAGTGAAATCCTGCATTGGTAATGATAATCAACAAGGTTCGAATCCTGGGAACAGATGTAGCAGATGACAAGATAGTTCAGAAGGTGTTGGTATCGGTTCCAGAAAGGTTTGAAGCCACCATTGCAACTTTGGAGAACACAAAGGAGCTTTCTGCATTGAAATTGCAAGAAATCTTGGGTGCTCTTCAAGCATAGGAGCAAAGGCGGCTGATGAGAAGGGAGGAGACGGTTGAAGGAGCATTGAAAGCCAAGGCAAAGGGGAAGAAGGCTGAGAAGAATAAACAGAAGAAACAGAAACCTGAGGGAGATGGGAAGAAACAGTCAAGTGCATTATCAGAAGCAAATCCAAGCCAAACTTCTACCGAGCCTTGCGAACATTGCAACAAGACCAATCATCCTCATTGGAGATGTTGGAGGAATCCAAATGTGAAGTGTTGAGCTTGCAACAAACTTGGACACATTGAAAGGTTCTGCAGAAACAAAGGTCAAGAAAATTCTGTGGCCAAACCTGCAGAGACAAGTGATGCTGAGAATCCGTTCGTTGCAACATGCTATGCTTCGAATAGTGACAAGAGAGGGTGGCTTGTGGACAGTGGCTGCACTAACCACATGATCGGGAACAGAGGCAACGGTACCAGAAATTCTCCTCTGTTCTGTTAGGGGCAGGGTATCAGCAATCTCAAACAGATCATTCTTTGTTTGTATAGAAGAAAGGTGATTCTTTAGTTGCTTTGTTAGTATATATAGATGACTGATACGTGTGTACCGAGTCTAGAATTTATACCCGATTCACAATTCACCGCAAGGATATGGATCGTCGTAACACGGGGTCGAACGCAAGGACTGGTATCTAAATCTAAACCCTAATCGAAACAAAATCAAAGCAAGGAAGTGGAAGTGATGGTAGAAATATGTGGAATGAATGGAAAATAAAATAAGAAAGCAAATAAAAACGAATGTAACTATCAAGCAACGATGACTACGGCGTCGGGATCGTATTCGCGTGTTTGGGTATATGCTAAGCATGCGAGGATAACGATTATGACTTGTGTTCGGGAATCATCAAGCAACAAAGATAGAGAATTCACCTCTCGGTCTACTAACTCACTACCTAGAATAACTCGTCAATCTCTCGATCTATTCAAGTTAACCCTAGATGCATGAAGAACGCTATCATCAACCCTAGATCGATTAAACCATATCTCTATGTGAATAATACGATCTATCCTATTGATTTTGATCCGAAACCAACTCATATCTCTATGTAGTTTAGAATCTAAGATAATTGACCAAGGGGTTAGCAAACATCAATCCAATAAAAGCGCAAATCAATAGAACCGAAACAAATCAAAACCGAAATCCAAGTTAGGGTTCAACCATACCCAAAACACAAACGAATCCCTCACCCATAGTCATGGATCTACTCAAGGTTCATGGAAAACAACAAAAAGCTCATAAGAATAAAGATAAAAGAGAGGAAAGAAAGTCTCATGCAGATGTGTAATCTCCACGATCGAATCTTCCTTCTTGTTCCCGAAATCCCGTGAACTTCTATTCTTCTCTCACCAAAAGCTCTCCAAAAATCTGTATCTAAGTGTTCTCTAAGGCTCTCCGATGTTCTAGGACGTGGCTAGGGCTTTTTTATAACCCTAAGGCGGCTCCCAAGAGTCTTATTCCCATTCTGATGCTGAAAATCACGAAACAGGGTTTTTTACTGGATCCGGGCCGATTCCAGGTGGATCCGGACCGGATCCAGATTCCTAGAGTCGAATTCTGCGTTCTTGATCCGGACCGGATCCAGTTGGATTCGGCCCTGCACTGGCAGTTTTCTGGTCTTCACGAATTCGCTCATAACGTTCTACTCCGGTGCCGGATTTACGCGATTTTGGTGACGTAAATCTCTTGAAGTGCTCTTTCCAATGGTACAAGTTTCGCACGATTTTGACCTCTGTAGAGAAAGTTATTGATGTCGCAACATGAGTATCTCATCCGGACTTCTCCTTTAACGCTCCAAATAGCTCATTTTCGAGTCTAATCATCTTCGAAACCTGTAACTCTGCAAAACTAAAGCACAACCGGGTTTTGTGTCCTAACACGCCTAGAATATCTATGAATGCATGTGACTATCCCGTGAAACCTAGACAAACTCCCATCAAAATATAGAGAAAAATAGGAGTTATCAAATCCCCCCACACTTAAACCTTTGCTCGTCCTCGAGTAAAGAACGAAGGAATAAAATCTGAAAAACAGGGAATGACGAACATCAAATAGCATCATCGTGAGATTCAAAAGCAAAACATCCATCCAATACTAGTTTTCCAAGAATCGTACCCAAACCGGTCTACTATGATCTTTCTACCAAAGACTAATCTACCTAGCCATGGGATTTTTATTGCCACCTAGAACCCATTAGAATCTCTACAACTCACCAAGCATATTTCCAAACCTATCCTTATCTGAGCTCAGCCTCTTCGATCTTAGTTCTACTTCATACTTGGATTTTTACCTTTTTGTAGAATTTCTCTATCAAACGCTAACACCTCGGGTTTCTAGGACGTTGAAGTTGAACGACATCGTTTTTTCTCTTCATTTTTTCTTCTTCTATATTTTCTTCTTTTTTTTTCTTTTTTTCTCAATGCGATGTCCGATCCACAACTTAGACCCGAACCATCAATCGAAGCACTCATGTCCTCGAACGATTTTCGTTGACGAGATTTTGACAGCGGAGTATCGAGATACTTTATTTTCCCAAGGCGTTTGTTGAACTAGATTTCATCGACCTGCAAGACTCGGAAAAGGTTCTACAAGAAACATATAACCTGGATATAGTCGTTTCAACTCCGTAGGTTCCGAACAACAATCTCATCCCACAAACTATATATAGAAAGTCTGGAAAACTATCAATTCGACACGGTTCAACCACGTTCTACAAAGTCACTAGATCATCAAGATATTCCTACTCTATCATCCCATAAAGCGTCCAAACGATGTTCAAAACGGGTTTTCGAGGTATGCACGTGAACCTATATGATCCTAAATCTATATGTCAAATGCAATCACACAAACCTAACAAAAATCATCTATATGAAAAAAAAAACGTGAATGCAACTAATGCAAAGTGATATGCAAAAGTGAAAAATTTTCTAAGTCTATATGTCATGATAAAATGCACCCAAACTAAATGCAATCCTAAGTAGATAGGCCTGAATGTATGAAGGATCTATCCACCCCCCAGACTTGAACCATACACCGTCCACGGTGTAGACTCTCGCCCGGAAAAGTAGAATCGAAAACAACGTATGAAAACGATCAATAAGAGGGATAGAGAAATTTAGCTCTGCGAAATTCGTTCGCTCGCAACGAAGTTAACTCACGCCAAACGCAGGAGCTCTCACACACTCTATGAATTGGAACCTATCCAACGTTGTCTCTCAGGAGCCGATGCTCATCTCTCGTATGCCGGTGTAAACGCTCATAGAACAACAAACGTTATCCGAACAAAAGTATAATAATAGCAATACATTCTGAAAGATACAATCATGGTCTCTACTACCTATGCTACAAAGAAAAAGAAAAAGAAAAGTTACCTAGTGCTCGGGTTGCCTCCCGAGAAGCGCTTGTTTAACGTCATTAGCACCACCTATCTTGTTCAAATGATGGGAGGGTCTGAGAGGCGAAGATAATCGATCTTTCGCCACCCTGGATGTTGAGCATTAAGCGCATCTTTTGGACCTCGTGGATGCTTGAGCCTTCTATCCTCATTGGGTTTCCAAACTTGTGAAGGAGGTGGATCTTGTGGACGTTTGAGCGATGATTTTGCTCGTTTCGATCCTCTCTTGCTCATTACCCCTACTCGACAACCTGTAATAGAAGGTTCAAACACGGATATAGGATTATGAGCGGGCTCACTACAAAAAAACAGTTATATAGCGACGGAAAAATCCGTCGCAAATACAAAGGAAATCCGTCGCAATTAAGAATTTGCGACGGAATGCGACGGACTTATTTCCGTCGCTATAGCGCTGTCGCAAACGTATAACGGTCGTTAATCCGTCGCATTTTTGCGACGGAAGAAATCTACGTTTTGCGACGGAAAGTGACGGATAATTCCGTCGCAATTTGCGACGGAATTTTTTCCGTCGCATTCCGTCGCAAATGTTTTAAAAATTTTTTAAAAAAATATAAAAAAATTATATACTATATATACACGTACATATATACATTTTCACATACACATACACCTATATACATATACATTTATACACATACATTACACACATACAAATATATATACACATACATACATATATATACACATATATTTTCATATACACATACTCATATATATACAAACACACATACACATTCACACATATACACATATACACATACATAAATACTCATACACATACATTTCACAAACACATACACATACACATAAACACACACATATACACATTCACACATACATACACATTCACTTACACACATATATAAACACACACATATACATTCACACATATATATACACATTCACATACATACATACATACATACATACAATACACACACATTAACAACACATAAACATACATACACACAAAATATACATACACACACAAAAAATATATATAAAATCCATATATACTCATATATACATATTCACACTCATATACATATACACATACCTTGATATATCTTGGAGGAAAACAACGTTGGAAGAAAATTGGAGAAGATTAAGATTTTTTTTTGGAAACTTCAAAGTCTGAAGAAAGAAGACGAAATCGGTGTTTTTATTTCGTGTTGCGACGGAAATTACCGTCGCCATCCGTCGCAAAACGAAATAAAAACCGCAAAAATTTGAAAATTTTCATCGAAAATAACGAAATAAATGAAATTAGTATTTGCGACGGAAATTTCCGTCGCAAATCCGTAGCTAATTCTGAAAAATAAATAAATTAAATTAAAAATAATTAAAATTAGCATTTGCTACGGAAATTTCCGTCGTAAATAATGTTTGTTATTGCGACGGCAACGTCTCCATTGCATTCTGTCGCAAATTTTCGACGGATTTTACGACTCTTTGAGACGTAAAATTTTTTCCCGCATTCCGTCGCTAAACCGTCGTATTCCGTCGTAATTTTGTATGCGACGGAAAATTTCATCGCAAGTTCCGTAGCTATACGAGAATTTTCTTGTAGTGTCTCTCCAATGATGGTCCTATGTTCCTATCCGTGTATGTGTGTTTCTTTGTCCTAAGCCTTTGAGGTAGGGGCTTCAATTTCACCTTTGGGGCATTCTCTAGACTCCAATTCCGCTTTATTCAGTGTCCCCATGCTAGGTGGTGGCTCCCTAGTCTCTAGAACGTCTTTAGTAATCGTCTTGGAGGGTTCGGAGACGTTCGTAGAAGAATCGGGCGTGTCGATGTGAAAAACGTCCGATTTGCTCAGAGACTGGATCTGGTCCGATTCCAGGTGGAATCGGTCCGTTTCCAGTTTGTCTTCGCAAGACCGTGTTTGGATCCGGTCCATTTCCAGGTGGAATCAGTCTGGATCCACCTTCTGTGAAAATCCGTCTTCGGAAGGCTGTGTTTGGATCTGGTCCGTTTCCAGGTAAAATCGGTCCGGATCCATCTTCTGTAAAACTCTAATTTCGTCTGATCCTTTGTTCAATGCTCGAAGCTCCCGGATATCCTCCCAATTGCTGTATATGCTCTCATTCGACGCAAGGAGAGATATCTCTAAAGGTTCGACTTCCCGAAACTGATCGAAGACTTCTTGAGTGAGGATTTCATGCACATCGACATAGCATGCTGAATCGGTGGTGGATGGCTGCTTCATGTTGTGATCTAAGGTGAACTCCACAGTCTCGTCACCTATCTTCATCGTAAGACGACCAGCACAAACATGAACCACCGCATCGGCCGTGTTTAAGAATGGTCGACCTAGTATAATCGGTATCTTCGAGTCCTCGTCCATGTCTAAGACAACAAAATCAACGGGAACATAATAATCCCCGACTTTCAATGGGACGTCCTCGAGAATACCTGCAGGATACTTGACGGATCTATTCGCAAGCTGTAGTGCCATCCTCGTCGGCTTATGATCTCCAATGTTGAGCTTCTTATAGATAGACAATGGAAGCAAGCTCACATTGGCACCCAAATCGCACAATGCACGATCAATATCAATGTTCCCGATTTTGCAAGGAATCGAGAAACTACCTAGATCCGATCTCTTCCGTAGTAACTCATGCTGTAGAATCGCAGCGCTCACCTCTGTGCTCAAGGATATTGTTTCCTTCCCAATCACCCTCTTCTTAGTCAAGATATCTTTCAAAAATTTTGCATAAGAAGGGATCTGGAGTATCGTCTCATAGAAAGGCATCTTAATCTTTAACTTCCGAAGCATATCAACAAATCTAGATAACTGTGTATCCTCAGTATGCTTCTTCAATCGAGAAGGGAAAGGAACGGGTGGTACATAAGGTAGAGGAGCTACATATGGCGCTTCGGCTTCCTCTACATGCACCTTAGGTGTCTCATGAGCTATGGCTTTCCCTTTCTCTTCAGCAGTGTATCTAGACGTCGTACCTTTTTTTATGGCAGTAATAGGGACCGTCTCAGGCAGACTCTCTCCACTTATAAGTTGAATGGCATTGACGTGTTCAAGTGGATTTGGTTCGGGCTTTCCAGGAAATGTACCCTGCTGTCTAGAGGGTTGTGATGCAAGCTGTGCAATCTGCATGTCCACATGCTTCAGATGAGCCTCAACTCCATCTAGTCTCCTCTCAAAAGTGTCTTGCCTGACTTTTATGCTCTGTATCTCGGTCTTCAGCTCAGTAAATGATGTCTTTTGATCGAGCATTAGCTGGCCAAGCATCGTCTTAATGTCCGCTTCGTCGTTCTTCACAGGTTGAGGCGCTCGGTAACCCTGATTTTGTTGTCCGTATCCTGGATTCTGCTGTGCATATCCCTGATTCTGCCCCTGAAAACGTGACTGAGTAAGCCTGGGGGATTCTGAGGGATTCTGGAAATGCCCTGCTGTTGTGCATTCAATGCTCCGTTCGAGTTTCCGTAGGAGAAACCAGGATGATACTTAGGTGCATTCGGGTTGTAGAGATTAGAAGGATTCTGGTATTGATTCCTTCCTGTGTAGTTGACGTCCTCAACCAGTTCTTCTAGCTCTGGTGGTGTTTGATTCGAACTGCTCTTAGCTTCCAAATGAAGCTTGATAACTGCTAGTTCAGACATGACAGCTTTCAAAACCGCAGATTCTCCTGTATCCGAGCCATGGATCGTCTATTGCTATCTTCGTACATCCCTCTAGCCTTGACCATCTTCGCAATCTGAATCTCCAGGGTGTCAAAGGGAATCTCATAAACGCTCCCTCCATAGGCTGCATCCATCCAAGCTCTGGTATCATGTCGTAGTCTGTGGATGAACGTGGAAAGCAACAACTGCTTATCCATGTCGTGGTGTGGACAAAGGCGTTGATAGCCTTTGAATCTCTCCTATGCATCGTATAGACTCTCATCACTCTCCTGAGTGAAGCTGTGTATGGCTCTTTGTGCAGCTCAGGTCTTCTCTGGGGAGTAATATTTCGCCATGAATTGCTCCTCTAGCTCCTCCCATGTCGTATCGAGTTCGGCTCAAGGGTGTAGAGCCAATCTCTTGCCCGGTCCATCAGTGAAAAAGGAAAGGCCTCCAAGTATACATCCTCGATGGTCATCCCTCTGGCCTTCCTAACTGATCTGCACAGCATCTTGAACTGAGTCAAGTGAGCAATGGGATCTTCTGTGGGCTGCCCTCTGCAACTCGCCTGACTGAATATCGTGATACATTGAGGCGGTAGCTCGAAACTGTCTATGGGCGGTCGGTTGATGCATGATAGGAGTTGGGTGTGGTTCGGTGCAATGTAAGAACCCAAAGTCTCCTCTGCAACATAAGTAGCTTCGCCCTCGGTATGCTGATCGTAGAGCGGATTCATGTGCTCTTGATTCTCTTGATGTTCCTCATCATGAATCGCAAGGTCGTATGAACTACTTGACCTCAACATAGCTTCTCTTCTCTGTTGATTTCGGATGTCTCTCAAAAGTACGCTCAATCTCCGGATCGTAGACTAGGTCTTCTCTCCGAGTAGAGCTCCTTGTCATGCACTAGAACCCTACAAACCGCAAAGAAAAAGAAGAACTCGAGACCAAGTGAATCCACAAAAACCAAAGAAAAACAAAAAGAAAAAGAAAACAAGAAAAGATCTAGAATCAATAAAGGCCTAGAAATAGACCTAGAAATGTGCTGAACCTTTGCGTGAATTCGAGAGGCAACATATGGAGGAGGAATCTGTGACAGATTATGTAGACCGATTGGTAATGATAATCAACAAGGTTCGAATCCTGGGAACAGATGTAGCAGATGACAAGATAGTTGAGAAGGTGTTGGTATCGGTTCCAGAAAGGTTTGAAGCCACCATTGCAACTTTGGAGAACACAAAGGAGCTTTCTGCATTGAAATTGCAAGAAATCTTGGGTGCTCTTCAAGCACAGGCGCAAAGGCGGCTGATGAGAAGGGAGGAGACGGTTGAAGGAGTATTGAAAGCCAAGGCAAAAGGGAAGAAGGCTGAGAAGAATAAAAGAAGAAACAGAAACCTGAGGGAGATGGGAAGAAACAGTCAAGTGCGTTATCAGAAGCAAATCCAAGCCAAACTTCTACCAAGCCTTGCAAACAATGCAACAAGACCAATCATCCTCATTGGAGATGTTGGAGGAATCCAAATGTGAAGTGTCGAGCTTGCAACAAACTTGGACACATTGAAAGGTTCTGCAGAAACAAAGGTCAACAAAATTCTGTGGCCAAACCTGCATAGACAAGTGATGCTGAGAATCTGTTCGTTGCAACATGCTATGCTTCGAATAGTGACAAGGGAGGGTGGCTTGTGGACAGTGGCTGCACTAACCACATGATCGGGAACAGAGGCAATGGTACCAGAAATTCTCCTCTGTTCTGTTAGGGGCAGGGTATCAGCAATCTCAAACAGATCATTCTTTGTTTGTATAGAAGAAAGGTGATTCTTTTGTTGCTTTGTTAGTATATATAGATGACTGATACGTGTATACCGAGTCTAGAATTTATACCCGATTCACAACTCACCGCAAGGATACGGATCATCGTAACACGGGGTCGAATGTAAGGACCGGTAGCTAAATCTAAACTCTAATCGAAACCAAATCAAAGCAAGGAAGTGTAAGTGATGGTAGAAATATGTGGAATGAATGGAAAATAAAATAAGAAAGCAAATAAAAACGAATGTAACTATCAAGCAACGATGACTACGGGCGTCGGGATCGTATTCGCGTGTTTGGATATATGCTAAGTATGCGAGGATAACGATTATGACTTGTGTTCGGGAAGCATCACAAAGATAGAGAATTCACCTCTCGGTCTACTAACTCACTACCTATAGAGTAACTCGTCAATCTCTCGATCTATTCAAGTTAACCCTAGATACATGAAGAACGCTATCATCAACCCTATATCGATTAAACCATATCTCTATGTGAATAATACGATCTATCCTATTGATTTTGATCCGAAACCAACTCATATCTCTATGTAGTTTAGAATCTAAGATAATTGACCCAAGGGGTTAGCAAACATCAATCCAATAAAAGCGCAAATCAATAGAACCGAAACAAATCAAAACCGAAATCCAAGTTAGGGTTCAAACATACTGATGTCAGAAATCTAGGCGAATAAATTCGATCAAGTTATAATGACCTAGACTCAATTATCAAACTCGTCCTCGAGCAATACTCTGTGAAAAACGGTTTGAAAGGAAGGCGAGACAATGACATAACTCAGAATGATAATCGAGAGCGAAACCTCCATCTGACCTAGATCCCCGTGAACAATGATCAAGTCTGTCTAGTATGATCTCCCTCTCTAAAGGATAATCTTTCCTAGCCATGGGATCTATACCGCTACATAGAACCAATCCAAGAACTTCAATCATCTACCAAGAATGTTTCTCGAACCTATTACACCATTCTACCTAATCGTATCTAGTCTACGCTTTCGGCATTCATTCTTTTTTCTCTTTCTCTATTTTTTTCTCATCTATCTATACTTTCTCTCTCTTTTTTTCTTTTGCTAGCATCTCGGGTTCCTAGGACGTTGAAGTTGAAGGGTTCCTAATCAATATTTTTTTTCGATTTTGTTTATTGGATAACCCGACCCAACAATTACACCCGAACCATCAAATCGATGCACTCATGTCCTCGAACGATTTTCGTTGACGAGATAATGACAGCGGAGTGTCGAGATGCTCACTATCTTTTTCTGCACATGAAGAAATAAGAAGAGATGCTCACTATCTTTTTCTGCACATAAAGAAATGAGAATGCATTTGATAATAGACTTTACCGATTTCAACAAACATGGGAAAGGTTCTTATAGAAACTTTTCTACTTGGCTAGACAACATCGATCCCATGTGTTCCAACCAATGATTTCTATCCAGAAGCCATTCTAGACAATCCTAAAGGACAAGCAATCAATTCAGCAAAACATAACCACGTTCAACGGATTAGAGTGTTTTCAGGACGTTTCTACTCTCTCATACCATAGATCATCACATCAATGCTCAAAACGGTTTTATGCACGTGATTTTATATGTCCTAAACACTATATGAGAATACACAATCCTAACAACAAACTATATGATCCTAATACATCCTATATGCACATGCAACTAAAAAGTGAAAATAAAAGAGAAAAATGCATGCAACACTACTCTATATGGATATGGTTTGGCGTTAGACAAATCCTCCCCCAGACTTGAACTAAACACTGTCCTCGGTGTCAGTTCTCATCTAGTAGAGGCAACCAATAAGATGAGTCAAGAGAGAAGTAAATCAAAAGGAGAAAAGAATACTTAGCTCGCGACGTTCGTTCACTCGCACTTAAGTCTGCCTACGTCTATCGCATAGCTAGCTTCCTTGCCTCCTCGACAGCTCCTCATTAGAACTCAACTGGTGATAAGAGACACAAACCAATATGCGATGCAAAAAGAAAAAGAAAGGGAAGAAAAACTAACCTAACAACTCGGGTTGCCTCCCGGAAGCGCTTGTTTAAGGTCCTTAGCTCGACTCGTCTTGCTCATGTGGGAGGGGGTTCAGGGGGAATGGTTCTTGGAGGAATGGTTTTAGGTGGAATGAGATTATATGGGACAAACTCACCTGACTTGGTACGGCTTCGATCGATGTGATGTAGTTCTTCATTTACCTTATCGAGCGACCGAAGATTGAGTGGTGGTAATTGGGAGTCAGGATGGAAGTCCGATGGAAGAGATGATGGATCTCCTTGAATATCAGTTTGGGGGACTGCTCGACCCGAGATGGGAATGGTCTCGGACGAGTAAACAACCAGTTCAACTTTATGTGATTTCACCTCGAATTTTCGCTTTTGTGAACATGGTTGATCAAACTGAACGTCTTCCTTGTGTTTCTTTAGGCGCGAAGGGAACGGAACCGATGGTGGTTTTGGCGATGGAGGCACATATATCGGTTTTGTCTCTTTGTAGTTCGTCCTTGAATGCTCATCTGCGGTCAAAAAGTCAGGCGTACAATCCAAATAAGCATTAGAACACTCACCCCTTTTTGTGACCTGTGGTAGCTCTAACTCAGATTGCTCCACGTCTTTCATCGATATGGTGTTAAGATACTCCATGGAGTCCATTTATGATTGTTTCATAAAAGTTTCTTTCCACTGGGAGGCGATCTTAGCAGTTATGTTGGATTAAGACTCGTATAGTGATTGCATATAGCTCGAGAGGTCCTTTTGTCCCTGCAAAGCCTGAACAAGTAAGGATTTTATCTCAAAATCTATCTCCTGTTTGGTTGCAAATGATGGAGGGGTATATGCTTCCTGGGGTGATCCTTCAAAACGATAATATCTCCCATCGCCCTGATCGTAATGATACGAAGGTATAGACTGATACTCTTGAAATGGATAGGATCCCTGGTTCTGCTGATAGTTGAAATCCCACTGCAGAGCATCCGAAGCATATGAATCGTAGGAGAGATTGGGGTAATGCATCCAACCTGAATCATAAGGGTCGGGTATGAATCATCCATGAAATAGCTCATATCCTCAATTCTTTATTCATGATCTGAAAAGGACGTACCTGCACAAAGAAAACAAAGAAGAAAGGAGACGGAGGAAAAAAAAGAAGAAGAAGAAAAAGAAAAAGAAAAAGAAAAAAACCCAAACTAGATAGGATCTAATCCTATTGTCTAAATTGTCCCCGACAACGGCACCAAAAACTTGATGTCAGAAATCTAGGCGAATAAATTCGATCAAGTTATAATAACCTAGACTCAACGATTAACCGCAAGTGTACGGATCGGTTGTAGTAGATAGGGTCGAACACAGAGACAAGTAAACAGCTGAATCAAATCCAAATCTAAATCCAAAGAAAATAATATGAGTGTGATGAAGCGTATCAAAGCAACAAATAACGGGTGTAAACTATGAATGATGAGCACTGCAGGTTTCGGGATTGCTTTACATGCAAGGATCTTTCAAAAGATGCAAACTCAGTGGTTTATCTATCCGATTCAGGGAATTCAAGCTCTAAAGTAGAGATTAACCCTCTCGAGTCTAACCTCACTATCCAGGCTTTATCCTACGAATCTCTCGATTTAATAGTCTAAAACCTTGGATGCATGAACGAATGCTATCATAATCCCTAGACAAATATTCATCTCTCAATGCAATACTTGTTCTATTTATTGAGTTATTTCCAGGTTAGAATCTCATATGTCTATGCGAATTAAAACCCTAAGTTCATTCAATCAAGTGGCCAACAAGATCAAACGCATTAAACGCAACTCAATAAACCGAATAGAATAAATAAATCCACATAGTCTGGAATTAAAAACCAAAGATCCCTACATAGCAAATCCCTAACCCACAACAAGGGAACTACTCGCTAAACATCGAGACGTCAGGGTTCATATCAATAATACAAAACATCGTAAAATAGAAGAAAGGAAGAATGCTTAGTCGATTTCTCGGCTTCGTAATCTTCGTCTTCTACTCCGATCTCTTGTCTCTTGATAATTGCCCCCTTTTGTGTGCTCTAGGGTGTATTCTCTGTGTAAAGCTAGAATGAATTTCGACCTAGAGGCTTTCCCCTCTTATTTCCCTTTGGTTTGGACAAAATTGGAAGTTTTCCCGAATCTGGGGGTCAAACCGATCGTTTCGGCAAAGCCAAACCGATCGGTTACATTTTCTGAGCAATTTTCCAATTTCTACGATATCGAACTGATCGTTTCGCTAAACCCGAACCGATCTTGTCGTGTTTCTGAGCAGTTTTGATAGGCTTCACGAATTTTCTCATAACTTCCTGCTCCGATATCGGATTTGGGTGATCTTATGTTTATGCGTAGATACCGAAGAGAGCTTTCCAATGATGTAGAGAATGCATGATTTGGACTTGTAGGGTGAAAGTTATCGAACTTGCAAGATTTGACGTTTCATGAGCTTCACGTTTTCCATGGAAACACTCCAAATGTTCCCGTTTCGTCAGTGATGTTCCGTAGCCCATGTTTTCCACTCTTTTTGCTCTTTTTATGCATGAAAACCTATTTAAACACCAAAGAACACAACCATCCCATATCGAAGCCAAATATGCCCTAGAATATCTACAAATGTGTAAAACCAAGTGAAATGCACTAGACATCCTATATCAAAACATCATATAAAATACGTGTTATCACATACCCAAAACACAAACGAATCCCTAACCCATAGTCATGGATCTACTCAAGGTTCATGGAAAACAACAAAAAACTCATAAGAAAAGAGATAAAAGAGAGGAAAGAAAGTCTCATGCAGATGTGTAGTCTCCACGATCGAATCTTCCTTCTTCTTCCCGAAATCCCGTGAACTTCTATTCTTCTCTCACCAAGAGCTCTCCAAAAATCTGTATCTAAGTGTTCTCTAAGGCTCTCCGATGTTCTAGGACGTGGCTAGGGCTTTTTTATAACCCTAAGGCGGCTCCCAAGAGTCCTATTCCCATTCTAATGTTGAAAATCACGAAACAGGGTTTTTTACTGGATCCGGGCCGATTCCAGGTAGATTCAGACCGGATCCAGATTCCTGGAGTCGAATTCTACGTTCTTGATCCGGACCGGATCCAGTTGGATCCGGCCCTGCGCTGGCAGTGTTCTAGTCTTCACGAATTCGCTCATACCTTTCTACTCCGGTGTCGGATTTATGCGATTTTGGTGTCTACGTAAAGCTCTTGAAGTGCTCTTCCCAATGGTATAAGTCTCACATGATTTGGACCTCTGTAGAGAAAGTTATTGATGTCGCAACATGAGTACCTTATCCGGACTTCTCCTTTAACGCTCCAAATAGCTCCTTTTCGAGTCCAATCATCTTCGAAACCTGTAACTCTACAAAACTAAAGCACAACCGGGTTTTGTGTCCTAACACGCCTAGAATATCTATGAATGCATGTGATTATCCCGTGAAACCTAGACAAACTCTCATCAAAATATAGAGAAAAATAGGAGTTAACAATGACATTGTCATTGCAAGTAACAATGACAATGCAGTGGCTGAGGTGAAGGACTTGCTTCGACGAAACTTTAATATCAAGGATTTAGGACCATTGCGATTCTTTTTGGGTTTGGAAATAGCGCGATCATCCAAAGGAATCTCAATCTGCCAGAGAAAGTACTGCCTCGACCTACTTTCAAAAACTGGTTTATCTGGCTGTAAACCAGTATCTGTTCCCATGGATCCAAATGTACATCTCAACAAAGAATCAGGACAACCACTTACAGATATTTCACCATATCGAGTTCTAGTTGGAAAGCTATTGTATCTTACGATCACAAGACCAGACATTAGTTTTTCGGTACACAAGCTAAGTCAATACTTGTCTTCTCCCACTGATGAACATTTAAAGGCGGCACATCGGGTAATCAGGTATCTCAAAAACAATCCTGGACAAGGTTTGTTTTACTCATCTGTGTCGAATCCCAAGTTACAGGCTTTTGCTGATGCGGATTGGGGAACTTGTCCTGACACAAGGAGATCAGTCACTGGTTATCTGATTTTCTTGGGAGATTCGTTGGTCTCATGGAAATCAAAGAAACAACATACAGTTTCCAGAAGCAGTACAGAAGCAGAATATCGAGCTTTAGCTAATGCAACATGTGAGATTGTTTGGATGATGAATTTGTTGCAGGAATTACAGATTCCAGCACAGTTGCCATTGAATCTGTTATGTGACAACAAATCAAGTTTGTATTTGGCCTCGAATGCGGAATTTCATGAGAGGACCAAGCACATAGAGTTAGATTATCATCTTGTCAGGGAGAAATTGCGGCTCCAGTAGTAATGCCAAGACCACCAGCGTCTAGACCTCCTTTTCAGCAACAATCTATCAGGCCATATACATATCAGTCTCCAGCACCTCAATATCGACCTCAATATCAGAAGCCTGTTGTTGCATCAGTTCAGACTATGCCTGTTGTTGCAGATTCGAGCAGAAGCCAACTTTCTCCTATATCAGAATTACCAGCAGACCAAATTCGTCAACTATATGAACAACTTTCTAACAAAATGGCATATGTGAATGCGACCATCACTGGGAGCAGCAGAATTACAACCCTCTTCGTCTGGTATGCTTTCTACCCATATCTGTTCCAGTTCTTTACAAGCAAATTCTATGCCTGCTGGTAAATGGATTGTCGATTCTGGAGCTTCGACACATGTTTGTGCGAATAGGGATTTATTCTTGGATCTTTGTATTGTTTCTCCTGTCATGGTAATGTTACCAAACAAGCATCACATCACAATAACACATGCTGACACAGTCAACATTAACCCATTTTTAACCCTTTACAATGTCCTTTATGTACTAAGCTTTGCCTTTAACCTTCTCAATGTATCTGCACTTCTCAGGCAGAACTCTGTTTCCATTACCTTTTCATCTGATTCTTGTTTGATTCAGGTGCCTACTCTGGACTTGATGATTGGGAAAGCTGATCTTCAGCAGAACCTCTACATTCTTGATCCATTCTTTGCACCAGATCCACCTCCATCATCAGATATCCACCACTCTTGTCATGCTCTTGTTGCAGACAAAAACATATGGCACCAAAGACTGGGCCACCCTTCCATAGCCAGAATAAAGACACTTTCGTCAACCCTATCTCTTCCCAAATGTGCAGACTTGACCCACTGTCAGACTTGTCATTTGGCGAAACAGAAACGTTTATCTTTTCCTTTCAATAACCATGTATCTGATCATCCTTTCGATCTTATACATTTAGACATTTGTGGTCCTTTTTTAACACTTTTTGTTGAAGGACACATATACTTTCTTACCATTATTGACGATTGTTCACGTGCCACATGGGTTTACTTTTTACATAATAAAAGTGATGTGTTGCTTCTATTTCCTTCTTTTGTTGCCATGATAGAAACTCAGTACAATGCCAAAATAAAGATCATTCGTTCAGATAATGCATTTGAATTGAAATTTACAGAGCTATGTCGAGAAAAAGGGATTATACATCATTTCTCATGTGTCAACACACCAGAACAGAACTCAGTAGTAGAGAGAAAGCATCAGCATATATTGAATGTTGCGAGAAGCTTACTGTTTCAGTCGAAGTTGCCACTCAGTAGAGGGAATAGAATGAAATGGAAAAATGGTTTTCATGGAACTCGACATTTCTAGAAACATATACCTCATGAGTTTCAGGATCCAATAGTTTGTAGCCCTTGACTCCAAGTGGGTATCCAATGAATACTGCAGCTCTAGCTCTAGGAGAAAACTTTGTCCTGTTTTTCTGAAAAGTTGTGCTGTAGCATAAGCACCCAAATATCCGAAGATGAGAATATATAGGCAATTTACCATTTAACACCTCATATGGTGATTTCTGATTCAAGAGAGGAGATGGAATCATGTTGATCAGATATACAGCACTATGAACACGTTCATTTCCTACAACCATATTACCACTACCCATTCCTGTTCCGATTGAACCAGTAACCACTTCAAATCCTCAACCCACATTTGAACCTATCCAGCCACCTAATGTTCATAGATCTGAACCTAGTCATTCCAGACCTCATCGAGAAATCAGAATCCCAGCTTACCTTTCCGACTATCAGTGTTATGCTACACAGCATAATACTGTGCACCCTTCCATTACTACACCTTATCCCTTATCTTCATATGTTGACTATCAGAAACTATCACCATTATACCATAAATATATCCTAAACCTTAACCTTGAAACCGAACCTCGATATTTCAAAGAAGCTATCACCTCACCTGAATGGCAGAGAGCTATGAATGAGGAGCTATCTGCATTAATACAGAATGATACTTGGTCGATTGTATCACTTCCGAAGGATCAGAAACCAATTGGGTGTAAGTGGGTCTACAAGATAAAGCGCAAACCAGATGGTTCAGTTGACAGATATAAAGCACGTTTAGTCGCCAAAGGCTATACACAGTAAGAAGGTGTTGATTACACAGATACGTTCTCACCTAATGCGAAACTTGTCACTGTCAAGGTACTTTTGGCTCTTGCAGCTTCTCAGAACTGGTCCCTATCTCAAATGGATGTTTCCAATGCATTTCTACATGGGGATTTGGATGAAGACATCTATATGAGTCTATCACCAGGTTTCACACCTAATGGAAGTACTAATCTTGTGGAAAAACCAGTCTGTAAACTTCAGAAGTCGCTATACGGTTTGAAGCAAACTTCACGGCAATTGTACCAGAAATTCTCCTCTGTTCTGTTAGGGGCAGGGTAAATAGGTTTAGGAGAGTGCTTAGAGGTTGGAATCACTCTTATGGTAGACTAGGGACGACATAGAAATCCCACACTTAGGAAAGTTTAGCTGACAAGAGAGGATAGCTAGAGTAGCCTAGATTCGATTCTACTCCCATAAGTTGAGCAGTGGACATGCAGCTAGATCCTGAAGCTCATCAAAGACCGATTTCTAACTCACAGTCCTTCTCAGACTTCGTGTTTCATTGATTTTATTTGCTCGAGGACGAGCAAAGATTTAAGTCTGGGGGGATTTGATGGCTCGGATTTTATCTGGATTCTATATTGAGTATGTCTTTGGTTTCTAGACGGTTTCCACACATACTAGGCATATTAGAGCCATATTTAGGTCTTCGGGACTAGGTTTTGATTATTGCAGGAACTCGAGAGTTTTCAGGACGAAACAGAGAAAAGACGAGAAGGAGAGTGAAGAACTCATCCGGTCCGGAGCTGACCAAGTTTGGTCAGCCCCGGACCGCAAGAAGAGTACAGTCGGTCCGCCCGTGCACGGCTGACCAAGCCAAAACGAAGGCCTGGTCCGGAGCTGAGCACAGCTAGTCAGCCGGACCAGGAGTGCATTCCTTCTCAGTCAGCCAGCGGAACGTCCTGACCAGTCCGAAGAATGCCGGTCCGGAGCTGACCTACCCAGGTCCGCCGGACCAGGAAGCCACATCCTCTCGCCCAGTCCGCCTGCCTAGTCCGAGTCAGCCGG
>NW_010967059.1:618448-619560 GCF_000463585.1 Tarenaya hassleriana
CAGAGAGTAGGGAGAGACACCCGATAAAGTCCAGAACGATCCCGGAAAAGTCCAGGAAAATCGGAAAAAATCTAGAAAAATTCAGAAAAGTCCAGGAAATGTCCAGAATAACTCTGAAAAAGTCCAGGGAATTCTGAAAATGTCCAGAGAGGTCCCGAAAAATCCAAAACAAGTCCAGAAAAGTCCAGGAAAATACAAACAGCAAAATAATAAACAGAAAAATCAAGAAATAAAAGAAATAAGGAAAAATTGACTCAAGAGAAAAATAAAAATCACACAAACACACAAAGAACAAGGAAGTGAACAAACACACAAAAAATCAAACCGAAAAAATCAAAGACTCCGGAAAGACTAACCTAGAGTCAATTTATCCTAGCTATGGAAACCGTAAAAAGTCCCCGGCAACGGCGCCAAAAACTTGATCACTTGCGTGACGAGCTTTAAATTTATACCCGACACACAACTAATCCGCAAGTATACGGATGTCGTAGTACCGGGGTCGAACACAAGGACTTAAGCGGTTAAGCTAGGAATCGACTAAAACTAGGAAAATGGAGAAAATAAAATCGGAGAATTGTTTTTGTTGGTTTTCGTAAGTTGCAGAAAACTAAAAGAAAGAAAGTAAAATCAAAGACAATCACAATTCAAGAGGAGATAATCGATGGGAAAGGTTATGGGAATCGGGTTTCACCGATCATGCAAGGATGCCGTAAAGGATTATGGACCTAGATCATGTTCGTTCTAAGGTGAGGGATTCGAAGACTAAGGTCGGGTTCGGTTCTCTCGAACCGAAAACCCGCTATCCAAGAGAGCACTCTAGCCATTTTCATGGTCTAGAGTAAAATCCCGAATGCATTAAATTCCCTTATCATAATCCTAGATTAAACCGAATCAAATTTCTTCGGATTCAATTTCAACCCAATTGATTGATCAAAGACTCCGGAAAGACTAACCTAGAGTCAATCTATCCTAGCTATGGAAACCGTAAAAAGTCCCCGGCAACGGCGCCAAAAACTTGATCACTTGCGTGACGAGCTTTAAATTTATACCCGACACACAACTAATCCGCAAGTATACGGATGTCGTAGTATCGGGGTCGAACACAAGGACTT
>NW_010967059.1:622050-623590 GCF_000463585.1 Tarenaya hassleriana
ATATCTTAGAAAGGATATCCTTACAAAGAAGAGGGCGGTTGAGAAGGAGACAGTGACACTTAGCACCGAGGTGAGTGCTGCCATATTGCAGACGGAGTTATCGCAGAAGATGGCTGATCCCGGTAGCTTCTCCATCCCGTGCCGATTGGGAAATGTGGAGATTGAGAGGGCGCTTTGCGATTTGGGCGCAAGTGTCAGTTTGCTGCCTCTCTCCATATTCAAGAAACTTAATGTCGGTGAGCTGAACCGACGAGGATGGCACTGCAATTGGCCGACCGATCAGTGAAGTATCCCGCTGGGATCTTGGAGGATGTGCCTCTGAAGGTAGGGGAATTCTATGTCCCCGTCGACTTTGTTGTTCTGGACATGCCGGAGGATTCTAAAATCCCCATCATACTTGGTAGGCCGTTTCTGAACACGGCTGATGCTGTAGTGCATGTCAGAGAAGGGAGACTCACGATGAAGATCGGGGATGAGACGGTTGAATTCAGACTTGATCAGAATCTCAAGCAACCACATTTGGTAGAGTCTTCCTTCTACCTAGACCTGATCGACACGTTGGTCGACGAAGTGAGGGATGAATATAGAGAGTCAGACCCCCTCGAGATGGCATTGAACGCGGTACAAGACAACATGCACTGCGATTGGGAGGAAGTCCGAAGCATTGTTCGGACTTTAGATGACAGCTCATCGATTGAGCTAGAGGGCTGGAAATACAGGGCCATTGAGCCCTCATCTTGTTCTGCCCACGAATTCCCTTGGCTAAGGGACGAGGAAAACGGAGAGGAGCCATCAACTTCTCCAAGTCATCAAGCTCCGGTCTCCTCCATTCAAGTCAAGCAGCCCGATGTAGAGACGAGCGGAAAGAAAGATTGGGATCCAGAGAGCGCGCCTAAGGTGGAATTGAAGCCCTTACCACAAGGGCTTAGGTATGAATTTCTCGGACCTAACTCTACTTACCCGATAATTGTGAATGCTGCATTGACTGATGTGGAACTAGCTGAATTAGTTGCATTGCTTAGAGAGTATAGACAGGCCTTGGGTTACACTCTAGATGACATTAGAGGCATTAGTCCATCCCTTTGCATGCACCGCATTCATCTAGAAGATAGTTCCAAAACCTCCATTGAACATCAACGTAGGTTGAATCCCACCATGAAGGAGGTAGTGAAGAAAGAGGTGCTCAAACTGTTAGATGCAGGTATCATTTACCCGATTTCAGATAGTGCATGGGTTAGTCCCGTGCAAGTTGTACCAAAGAAGGGGGGTATCACTGTGGTAGAAAATGAGCATAACGAATTGATACCCACTAGGACGGTTACGGGTTGGAGAATGTATATTGATTATAGGAAGCTGAATTCCAACACCCGTAAAGACCATTTCCCGTTACCCTTCATCGACCAAATGCTAGAGAGGTTAGCCTTGCATTCCCACTTGATCAGAAAAACTCGTTTTCTAGCTTGGGTCAAGAGATGCAAGGATTCAAAGGGAAGCAAGAGAGCTTCGAGCAGAGATTGGATGGGTTGGATTCACATATCAA
>NW_010967059.1:625480-626047 GCF_000463585.1 Tarenaya hassleriana
CTCTATTACTTCGACCTTAGCTCGGTCAACCTCAATCCCTCTTCTCGAAATCTTGTGGCCTAGCACAATGCCCTCTTGGACCATGAAGTGGCACTTCTCCCAATTCAGCACAAGATTTGCCTCAACACACCTGTCCAACACTCGGCGCAAATTCATTAGACACACGGGAAAGGAGGGCCCGGATTGGGAAGCTCCCTTTGAGCTTATGTGCGATGCGAGCGATTTCGCCGTCGGGGCTGTCTTGGGCCAAAGGAAAGACAGAAAGCTGCACACCATTTATTATGCGAGTCGGACTTTGGATGATGCACAAGTCAATTACTCCACCACTGAGAAGGAGTTACTCGCTATTGTCTTTGCCTTTGAGAAGTTTCGGTCTTACTTGGTCGGGTCGAAGGTGATTGTGTACACCGACCATGCTGCTTTGAGCTTTGAGGTACCTCCTATCCAAGAAGGATGCCAAGCCGAGGTTAATCAGATGGATTCTCTTGCTGCAAGAGTTTGACTTGGAGATTAGGGATAGGAAGGGTACGGAGAACGGAGTGGCTGACCATTTATCTCGGATTGAGC
>NW_010967059.1:626630-626832 GCF_000463585.1 Tarenaya hassleriana
TTGGGCCGGGCGGCCCGAGACTCGCGAAGAAGACGAATGTGCGTGCTGCTGGTCCGGCGGACCAGTCACGGTCAGCTCCGGACCAGCACAGAAAATCCCTGATTTCAAAAATTTTCCGGTCCGGCGGACCAGCCTTGGTCTGGGCCGGATCACACCCTTCGGACAGATTTTTCACGCTCATTTCGGTCCGACGGATCAGATT
>NW_010967059.1:627014-627566 GCF_000463585.1 Tarenaya hassleriana
ACATAAAGGTAAGTCTGGGGGAGAGATCCACTCCGCCGAACCAAGAAGCCTCGGACCAACTTCTCTCTCTCGCTCACTCCGCCGGAGCACACAGCCGTCAATTCCGCTCGACGCGCCGCCACCCATTGTCACCGGCGTCCTCACCTCGCCGGAAGCTCGCCCCTCTCTCCCCCGACCCTCGCTCTCTCTCTCTCTCGCTCTCCCATTTTCGAATTTCCACCGAAGAGGTAACGCTCGGATCTCCTAGATTTCTAGGTTTTCAAGGTTTTAAGGCTAGATTCATGCATGATAGGCCTAGACTAGTCGGGATCTATGAATTTTAGGGAGAGATTTGGTCCGATCTCGAGCTTGGAAGCTCGAAAGGTCGGTCTCCATGTGATCGGTGTCGCCCGGTGGTGGTGGTGAACGGCTGCGAGGTGCCCTCGGTAAGTATGACACATCTGGAAAGTAGGATTGTTGCGGCCCGTAAGCATGGTCGGGGTAAGGGTAGTCTGGTGGGAGAGGGACTGGCTGTACGATGTTCTGCATCCTCGTCACATAGGTAGAATCGTA
>NW_010967059.1:627750-628637 GCF_000463585.1 Tarenaya hassleriana
GTCTATCTGGAACCGTAGACCCTGTATGGTGAAGGGAGGAAGGGGGTCCATAGGTAGACGAACTGTCCTCTCCCTTTCTTCAATATCAATATAGCGCCAGTAAGGTCCTCCGGCCGTGCTAGTGTCGATCGCCCTCTTCGCGCTGAGCATGGCGAGACGTAAGTCTGGGTACCCTAAAGACAGACTCACCCTCCGATCGACCCTGATGCACTACAGGAGTTCTGGACCACTATTGGGTCAGGTGAGTTTGAGACGGGGAAGAGCAAGTCGACCAGGATTCGACACCCCGCGGTACGTATTTTGCACATGTTTATTGCGGGAGTGCTGTTTACTCGTGGCGAGCAGGGGAATATCAAGACCATTGAGTTGTGCCTGCTTAGACGAGCACTCCGTGACGCGTTCGACGGAGATGATTGGGGCATGTCTCGCCTTGACATCTCCGTCGAGATATCACAAGCGAAGCAGTCCACCAGAGTACCCATCTACCAAGGAGGAATAGTGTCTATGATAGCTAGGAGGGGGGGCATCAACTTGGGTTTGCAGTGGCAGAAACCGATAGGGTACCCAGACTTACGTCTCGCCATGCTCAGCGCGAAGAGGGCGATCGACACTAGCACGGCCGGAGGACCTTACTGGCGCTATATTGATATTGAAGAAAGGGAGAGGACAGTTCATCTACCTATGGACCCCCTTCCTCCCTTCACCATACAGGGTCTACGATTCCAGATAGACGGAGAGGAGGCACCAGCCGTGCCCGTACCACCACCCCGTCGACGTCGCAGAGAGAGAGCTTCATCTCAGTCTCCTCAGCCACATGACCATACTGGGGACGCCTCCTCATCTTTTGTACCAGCATCCCAGGAGGACATACGGGAGCTCAGAGATTT
>NW_010967059.1:630511-632801 GCF_000463585.1 Tarenaya hassleriana
TTCTCTCTCTATGTTTCCCCTAGCTATTTTGGTGTTCTTGAACATGATGTGTGAGTAGTTTCTTGTTGTGGGATGAGGGATTAGCCCTTATGTAAGGATGCTTGTATTCACCTTGGACCCAAGATTATGCTTTGTTTATGCTTTCAAACTCTTGCAATGAATGGAATTTTGTTCTTCATGATTATCTCTCATGTCTCTTGAATGAATGTTTAGGGAAATCTAGGATTTGTTGAATTGAGTGATGCAATTGTTTGGGTTTGATTGCTAGAGTTTAATGAATGGTGTTTAATGCTTCCCATTGGATGAAAATCTCTTGGGTAGAATTTATGATTGAGAATTTCATGGAGACATGGATTCTTGATTCTTGGTGCATTCATTGAAATGGGTTGAGATTGAATGCGAAGAAATTCGGTTCAATTCAATCTAGGATCGTGACAAGGGAATTTAATGCATTCTGGAATTTCACTCTAAGCCACGAAAGTGGATAGAGTACTCTCTTGGATAGCGGATTTTCGGTTCGAAAGAACCGAACCCGATCTTAGTCTTCGAATCCCTCACTTTAGAACGAGCATGATTTAGGTCCATAATCCTTTACGGCATCCTTGCATGATCGGTGAAACCCGATTCCCATAACCTTTCCCATCGATTATCTCCTCTTGAATTGTGATTGTCTTTGATTTTACTTTCTTTCTTTTAATTTTCTGCAACTTACGAAAACCAACAAAAACAATTCTCCGATTTTATTTTCTCCATTTTCCTAGTTTTAGTCGATTCCTAGCTTAACCGCTTAAGTCCTTGTGTTCGACCCCGATACTACGACATCCGTATACTTGCGGATTAGTTGTGTGTCGGGTATAAATTTAAAGCTCGTCACGCAAGTGATCAAAACCTCATAATGAAACAGAAGCTTTGTATTCGAAACTCTATATTTAAACTCAATCCCTGTACACTTTCTGGTAACAGAGTAAATATAACTTGTATTTTCTCTCTCTACATGTTCTCTCTCTATAACAAATTTTCTCTTTCTCGATCATACTTTTGGCAATCTAATGAAGTTTGAGATTTCAACTCAAATTCATGACTCTTCCCTGAAATTTACGTTTGGGTAACGTAATTTCAATTGAAACTTTTTCCAATCACCCAAAAAGGTTGAAATTTTGAAAAACTTACTCTCGTAATTCTCAGAATTAAAAACAGAGACTTTCGCAACTTTACCCAAAATCACATGCTTTTTATTCAGGAATCGAAACCCATTTTCTCGAATATAGGCATTACCTGGTTGGCAAAGCCAACATCGACACCGAGCAGGAGACGTCCAAGAATGAGCATGAACCCATTATGAGCAGCACCGCCGAGAGCAGAGTCGGCGAGGAGAGCAGAGTCGGCGAGGAAAGCAGCTCCGCCGATAACCATCGACGACTTCCGACCAAAGACTCGTGTTACCGACGACGCCATTATCGACGCCACCAGTCCGACAACATACAGAGACGACGTGAACGACGTCAAGAGTTGGTTGTTGAACGCGTAGTAGTTGCTGCTCCTCGTTCCTCTTTTCATCATCATCTTCTTGTACACTCCCGGGAAGAACTTCTTCAGAAACGGCTCCATCGACGCCACTCCCCCTTTATTAAGATTCATTACACACAGAAAACACAACGGTGAAACATGCAGATTTTATTCGAACGTAAGGAACGAGGAGAGAGATAATCCGCATTATGATATGATGATTAACTTCTCTTTTCTTGATAGGTTAAAAAAGATGCTAGCAAGGACCCATTCTTAATGGCTGGTCGTAATGCTGGTAGGTTATGTGTTTTTATGTCTTTCCTCGTTCTTTTCTGAATTATTGGTTTGCATGAATAAAAATGGTTGATTATGTAAAACAAAGAAAACATAGATTACTAGAGTCGAATGAGATGTGAAGTGTTTATCAAGTTTGTAGATTTTATTAATATGGTTAACCTTTATTCTGTCCACAAAGGCCACTGTTGTTGATATCAACACAGAATTGGGATTTTTGATGGCGAAACTCCTTTGCACGTAGAAAACGTTTTAATGATCGTACTGTTCAGTGTATTATTATTAAATATATTGATAAACTGATGGCATGTCTCAGTCAGGTTTGGCTAAATGGAGTGGTGGTTTTAATTGGTATTGTTGGTCTGTGAGTTGCTCTTGCTATTTTCTTGGCTGTTCTGATCCGGTACGTTTTTCTGTTTATGCAAGAAGTACATTGTTTATCTTCGTGTCTATATAATTTTGGAATACCTTCACACCTTTTAGTTCTTAC
>NW_010967059.1:633567-638341 GCF_000463585.1 Tarenaya hassleriana
TTGGTTATACACATTCACGTGTTTTGTCTGATATTTCTGTTTTTTCCATCAACCTGTTTGTTTCTATTGTCTTGTGATTAACTGTTGACTTTCATGTTCGAATGGTAACTCACGATAACCTCGAAACTGCTAAAGCTATCGCACTGGAGATGGAGATCCACTGAACCTAATCTCACTAAAGGAAACGCTTTTCGATTCTTATCTAATTCCGAGAGAGAAAAGATAGCCGATAAGATATCGGTATTTATCACCTAATGCTACTTACCAATTCTTAGTATGTAAAAGTTCGAATACTGAATGTCATGATAATTCTGTACATTTCCATATTGTTACAAGAAACAACATAAGGAGCAAGCCAGGGTATAGCTTCTGGATTGGTCTTTGTCCCGAGCATTACAAACATAATTTTGTTAGTTGGACACTTGAAATCTAACATGGTTGCTTTGTGCGTGCGAAAGGTTTTGGGGAGATCATCGCCCAATGACAAACTTTTGCTTGTTCATGCCCTTAAAAGAAGAGGCCATGTCGTCGCGGTAACTTGGAATCGAAGAGTTAGATGAAACCCATATGCGAAAGTTTTTTTTTTCATTTTGCACCTTCAAAATCCAACTATCATTTTTTTATCATCTTTTTGGTTATATTTTCCTTACTGGTGTTTGAAATGAATTTCAGACAGATATTGGCCTTGCTGTGTGAGAAATTGAGAATTCAAGGAACATAAGTGGCTAAGGAGAGCTTGGAAATCATCACGTTTTGCTTTGTTATATCCACTTCAGTTGTTTAGGTTTGTCAAACTTTTTCCTTGTTATATTTCTTCGCATACAACTAACTACTTACGTTTGATATCCTCTTTAGCTGTTATTAACATTTCGAATAATGTTTTATGGCCAGCTTTCCGATTTATGTTGTCCTTAAGTTACACTGTTGAAACTAATGTTCATATACATTCTGAGATTTATCCAGTTTCAGCTCGTTGTTAATGTCGTTACTCTCATCATTGCCGTTGTAGCTGCTGTTAATGCTGCACTCAACGTGCAGGTCACAGTTTCCTCCGGCTCTTGGCTCATTACTTATTTACCTTCAAAAATCCAGTATCCATCATTTTGTTCCATCTTTTGGGTTATATTTTTCTTACTGGTGCTTGAAATGAATTTCAGGCAGATATTGGCCTTGCGATGAGAATTCAAGGAACAAAAGTGGACAAGGAAAGCTCGGATATCATCGTCTTTTGCTTTGTTATATCGTCTTCAGTTGTTAAGGTTCAGGAAACTTTTACTTTGTTATATATCTTCACTATAACTAACTACTCACATTCTATATCCTCTTTAGTCGTCATCATTATTTGAAGAATGTTTCATGACCAGCTTTCCTATTTATGTTGTCCAAAAGTTACACTCTTGAATCTAATTATTGAAAAATAAAATGCGGAAATTAAATTAGAAAGGAAGAACAAAAATAAAAAGAACGGAAACACTTTTATTGCTACATCTCTTCTTCTTATTACATTACAATGAAAATAATTCATATAATGTGATTTGCATCTCTTCACTTGATTCACTCTTCTATTCATGGTAAGATGATGGTAACGGCTAGGTGACAAGGCTGACAACTGAGCAATCTTTCCTTGTGCGTCTAATGTCTATCCAAGAGTGGGTGAGTGTCTTTCTCCAGCATTTGCGTACGTCCAAAATCATTCAAGTGTGTGTCAAGGTCTCTTCTCCAACACTAATGTCTGTATACACAAACATTCAAAGATTTATCCAATTTCAGCTCACTGTTAATGTCGTTGTTCTCATCATTATCGTTGCAGTTGTTGTTAAGTCGCACTCAACATGCAGCTCACAGTCATAGTTGCCTCTGGCTCTCAGCTCATTACTTGTTGAAGGAGTAGCTCAAAATACCAGTGGTGGTGTTTATGCTCCAGGAGTGAGCTTCTTTACTACAGTCATCTCACTTTATGTAGATGATCTGTTAGTTACAGGTTCTTGTGTTCAAGAGATTAAGAAAGTGAAAAGGAGCTGATGAGCTTGTTTGAGATGTCTGATCTTGGTCAAATATCTTTCTTTCTGGAAATTGAGATAAATCAGAGTAAAGGGGAGATTTTTCTGTGCCAGAGGAAGTATCTCTCTGAAATATTGAAGAAGTTCAAGTTTAATGGTTGTAAGAGTGTGAGAACACCCATGAACATGAAGGAGAAGTTAGTGATTGAAGAAACAGAAGAAGAGGTTGATGAAAGGAACTATCGAAGCTTGATTGGATGTCTGATGTACTTAACAACATCTAGACCAGATGTGTTGTTTACTATTAATGTACTTTCGAGGTTTCTGAATAATCTGAGGAGTCATTTGGTGGCAGCTAAAAGGGTGTTGAGATATTTGAAGGGAACACTTGATTATGGTGATCTGTTTAAGTCGGATTTTGAAGCCGATTTGGTTGGGTTTGCTGATAGTGATTGTGCTGGTTCAACTCAAGACATGAAGAGTACCTCTGGTTTCTGTTTCATGCTTGGTTCAAACTGTTTTTCGTGGAGCTCTAAGAAGCAGGAGGTGGTGGCCCAGTCAACTGCAGAGGCGGAATTCATTGCCACAACTGCAGCAGCAAACCAAGCAATCTGGCTCAGAAACATTCTGTGTGATTTGGGTTTCAATCCAAGGACTCCAACTCAGATCAATGTGGACAATCAGGCAGCTATTGCCATTTCGAAGAATCCTGTTTTCAACCTGATGTCCAAGTTCATATTCAAAAAAGCTAACAAATACTTTATTTCTGCACCTAATTTTTTATATGGAGAGTATTAAAGATTGCATTATTGCTTTGTTTTTATAAAATGTATTAGTGCAAAGTACAGTTTTTTTGTCGAATTAAGTTTTCTTCTTTCAAAATTGTTTGTCCTTAACCTCTCTTACTTTGAACTAGATGCCATGCAAAGTATGATTTTAACAATTTGGTTTTAGAGTATCTCAATTTGGTTATACACATTCACGTGTTTTGTCTGATATTTCTGTTTTTTCCATCAACCTGTTTGTTTCTGTTGTCTTCTGGGTGAGCAAATGTTATGGCAATTAACTGTCTTTCAGATAACCTCGAAACTGCTAAAGCTATCGCACTGGAGATGGAGATGTAAACTCTCTCACAAAACGAAACTCTAAATTTCACAAACAAACTCACACACATACACATAAAATTCTGTTCTCAAAACAGAACCCAACACACTGCAGAAGTCTCCAAATTGATGTAATGAATGTTGTACGGAACAATACAATTTCCAATTCAAACATTCATTCATACAGAACTCAAACGTAAATTTTACATGTATATAGAAAAAAACAAACTGCAACTAGGAAGTTATAAAGCACTCACACTACGTAAACAACTGAAATACATAAACTGTAAAATATTAACTGCTCCACAAACGTGCATCTCTTTTGCAGGATTTGAACCACATACTAACAAACTCCTCCTTGGTTCAATGCCTCTTAAACATTTCACATCAGATGTCAAGTCATCGTTTTCCAGATTTATTGCCAAACATGAAGCCACAAATAGGTGTTCCTCTTCTGCAATTTCCGCAATTTCTGCAGTATTTGCTCGATCACTTCTACAATAGCGCTCAATATGTCTGATCTTGTGGCACTTCCTACACTCCATTTTCTTCCAACATCTCCAATAAGGATGTCCTTCCTTGTTACAATGCTTACAAGGCTCTGCAACATTTGAGTTTACACCAGAATCAAATAAAGTTCCAGATTTGTTATCCTGATCAATTTTTGGTTTCTGATCTCCTTGCTTCTTTTCAAGATTGTTCCACTTCGCCTTAGCCTTCATAGCACCTTCTGTTGACTCCTCCTTTCTCAAAGCACGCCTCTGTTCTTGGCCTTGCAAAGCACTAACAACTTATGCAAGTTTCAGTTCAGAGAGCTTTTTTGTGTTTTCAAGAGAAGCAATAGTTGCTTCAAATCTTTCTGGAACAGAAACAAGAAGTTTCTGAACCACCTTCTCATCTTCCATATCAGTACCAAGGATTCTTATGTTGTTAACAATAGATGTTAACCTTGACACATAATTTTTAATCGAATCCGACCCTTTCATATGCGACCTTTCAAACTCTCTCAGGAAATTCAACACTTTCATTCCTATAGTCTTCTCATCTCCTCCAAACTCCTTCTTTAGAAACTCCCACATATCCTTTGCAGAAGTATAACCAATGAGACGAGTAAAGATCGCAAGAGAAACACAAGAGAAAATACATGTTTTTGCCTTACCATTTCTTGTCATTTTCTCTTTGTGTGCTCGAATCTGATTAAGAGTGGGATTCGCATTCAGAGGAGGAACTTCATAATCCTCTTCTACTGCTTCCCACATATCTGCTCCTTCCAAATACGTCTTCATTCTCACAGCCCACAAATGATAGTTTTCACCATAAAAAACGGGCACCACAGCGATTGGGAGAGATGAGGAACCACCAGCTTCAACTTGATCCATTTTCTGTCAGATTTCTTTCGGAAAACAAAAATCCACAGGCTCTCAACAAGATCACACATATACACATATACACATAAAAAACTCCACTGTAAACTCTCTCACAAAACGAAACTCTAAATTTCACAAACAAACTCACACATATACACATAAAATTCTGCTCTCAAAACAGAACCCAACACACTGCAAATTTATCTACTGTCTCCAAATTGATGTAATGAATGTTGCACGGAACAATACAATTTCCAATTCAAACATTCATTCATACAGAACTCAAACGTAAATTTTACATATA
>NW_010967059.1:638705-646493 GCF_000463585.1 Tarenaya hassleriana
CTGGATTGGTCTTTGTCCCGAGCATTACAAACATAATTTTGTTAGTTGGACACTTGAAAACTAACATGGTTGCTATGTGCGTGCGAAGGTTTTGGGGAGATCATCGCCCAATGACAAAATTTTGCTTGTTCATGCCCTTAAATGAAGAGGCCATGTAGTCGCGGTAACTTGGAATTGAGGAGTTAGATGAAACCCATATGCGAAAGTGTTTTTTTCATTTTGCACCTTCAAAATCCATGTATCATTTTTTTTTCATCTTTTTGGTTATATTTTCCTTACTAGTGTTTGAAATGAATTTCAGGCAGATATTGGCCTTGTTGTGTGAGAAATTGAGAATTCAAGAAACATAAGTGGCTAAGGAGAGCTTGGATATCATCACGTTTTGCTTTGTTATATCCACTTCAGTTGTTAAGTTTTGTCAAACTTTTGCCTTGTTATATATCTTCACATATAACTAACTACTTACGTTTGATATCCTCTTTAGCCGTTATTAACATTTCGAAGAATGTTTTATGGCCAGCTTTCTGATTTATGTTGTCCTGAAGTTCCACTGTTGAAACTAATGTTCATATACACATTCTGAGCTTACATGTTTTTGTGTCTTTCCTCCTTGTTATTGTCTTGTGAATTATTTAGTTTGCATGAAAAAAATGGTTGTTTATGGTAAGCCATCCTTGGTTGGGGAAATTAAGGTATTCTCTGTGGAGAGAGAGAGAGAGAGAGGAAACTTCTCTTTGAAGAGAAAATTCGTTTTCAAACATCTGATGTCATGCCCAAGCTCTTTTGATAATTTTGATGGTCGAATAGTAGCTTCTTTAATGTTTGAGAATAAAAGAACAATGGGGGTGCTACTTCTGAAGATAATAAAAAAAAATTATGCTATTTTTCTATACCTTGTTTTCATCTCAGTGCTCATTTCAACCTACGGTGTTTACTTCTTGTTTTATGGTGTTTGTGTTACCATTATACGTTTGCAAATCATTCTTGTTGTAGTTGTGACAGGTATTATCACTCTTATTTCACATAAATTATGTTTCTGGGTGGCACTTATGACACTATCTTCATTTCCTGTTCGCTGTAATCGGTGAGCACAAACAGTCTGCAGTTTCAAAATTTGAACGAGGAGATGAGAAACATACATCTGCAGTCTTGATCTCAGAGCCAGCTCCGACGAGATCGGAGAGCTCGTCTCCGACATCGGGGGTTCCCCGAACACGGCAGAGCACGAGCTCGGCGTGGCAAACATCGTCGGTTCTCTGGATGATGCTGTTGGGAGTCTCCGGCAAGAAGAGCGAACCGAGTGTGAGAATGGAAGCGGGAACAGTAGCCATGGCTGAGGAGATTCTCCAGCCGATTCCTTGTTTGATCTTCTGGGTCCCGTAGTTGATGAGATTCGCCGTTAGGGCTCCGATTCCGATGCTGAGTTGGAAACCGATGTTGAATGCTCCTCCGTACCTCGCCGGAGCCATCTCCGAGAGATACAAAGGGACTGATTGCAAGAACAAAGCTGAGGGAAGCATGACGATGAAACCATGAAAATCGTGCATCAAAGTTTATCAGAGTAAACCTCGTAATGAAACAGAAGCTTTGTATTCGAAACTCTGTATTTAAACTCAACTCCCTGTACATTTTCTGGTAACAGTAAATACAACTTGTATTTTCTCTCTCTACATGTTCTCTCTCTATAACAAATTCTCTCTTTCTCGATCATACTTTTGGCAATCGATCTGATATGGTATCAGAGTAGTGAAATTGCTCTGCACCGATCTTTATTTGATCTTTTCCATATCAGTTTTTTTTGTTTCATCATCTCCAGTTCTCTGCGATTTCGCCAGTCTTGAAGAATTTCATCCATGGAAGAATCTTTCGAAGATCTTGAAGAATTTCCTGAGGTACCTATCACCAGTCACTATTATCTCGGTTCGAGTGACCATACAGATGTCATTCTTGTTTCGGATAGATTGAATGGACCAGAGGAGTTCAGTTCTTGGTATCGCTCTGTTTCAATGGCATTAGAAGGAAGAAACAAATTGTGTTTTGTCGACGGATCCTTACCTAGACCACCTGAGAATCATCCGAATTCTAGGTTATGGTCTCGGAACAATGCAGTAGTTAGTTCTTGATTGATGCACTCAGTCTCGAAGACGATTGCACCAAGTTTACTCCATATCTCTACAGCACGAGGTATCTGGAATAATCTGATTCGACGTTTTAAACAAAATCATGTTCCTCGAAGATATAGCATTAAACAGCTACTCCGATCTTTGTGTCAAGGATCGTCGGATGTTAGTACATACTACACGAAGTTGTTTACCCTATGGGAAGAATTGAAATCAGTGAAGAGCACACCAAAATGTACTTGTGGAGGATGCAATTGTGAACTTGATCAGAAGTGGTACGATCATCATGAAGAAGACTTTGTCATTGAGTTTCTCTTTGGCCTCAATGATTCATACGAATCTATAAGAGGACAAATCATCATGCTAGATCCTTTACCTGATTTGGAGAAGACCTACAATCTGATTATACAACACGAGCAACAGAGAATGATCAAGATTCTGAATGTTAATGATTCCCATGTCTTTCAAGCTTCAGTAAATCTTGCTGAGAATGTTGTTGCAGCAGTTTCTGGTGGAAATTTCAGACCAAGACAGAGACCTCTATGTACTCAATGTGGACTTTATGGACACATGGTACAGAAGTGTTACAAATTACATGGATATCCACCGGATTATAAACAAACGGCTCCAGTAGTAATGCCAAGACCACCAGCGTCTAGACCTCCTTTTCAGCAACAATCTATCAGGCCATATACATATCAGTCTCAAGCACCTCAATATCGACCTCAATATCAGAAGCCTGTTGTTGCATCAGTTCAGACTATGCCTGTTGTTGCAAATTCGAGCAGAAGCCAACTTTCTCCTATATCAGAATTATCAGAAGACCAAATTCGCCAACTATATGAACAACTTTCTGACAAAATGGCATATGTGAATGCGACCATCACTGCTGATGGAGCAGCAGCACTACAACACTCTTCGTCTGGTATGCTTTCTACTCATATCTGTTCCAGTTCTTTACAAGCAAATTCTATGCCTGCTGGTAAATGGATTGTCGATTCTGGAGCTTCGACACATGTTTGTGCGAATAGGGATTTATTCTTGGATCTTTGTATTGTTTCTCCTGTCATGGTAACGTTACCAAACAAGCATCACATCACAATAACACATGCTTACACAGTGAACATTAACCCATTTTTAACCCTTTACAATGTCCTTTATGTACCAAGCTTTGCCTTTAACCTTCTCAGTGTATCTGCACTTCTCAAGCAGAACTCTGTTTCCATTACCTTTTCGTCTGATTCTTGTTTGATTCAGATGCCTACTCTGGACTGGATGATTGGGAAAGCTGATCTTCAGCAGAATCTCTACGTTCTTGATCCATTCTTTGCACCAGATCCACCTCCATCATTAGATATCCCACCACTCTTGTCATGCTCTTGTTGCAGACACAAACATATGGCACCAAAGACTGGGCCACCCTTCCATAGCCAGAATAAAGACACTTTCGTCAACCCTATCTCTTCCCAAATGTGCAGACTTGACCCACTGTCAGACTTGTCATTTGGCGAAACAGAAACGTTTATCTTTTCCTTTCAATAACCATGTATCTGATCATCCTTTCGATCTTATACATTTAGACATTTGGGGCCCTTTTTTAACACTTTTTGTTGAAGGACACAGATACTTTCTTACCATTGTTGACGATTGTTCACGTGCCACATGGGTTTACTTTTTACATAATAAAAGTGATGTGTTGCTTCTGTTTCCTTCTTTTGTTGCCATGATAGAAACTCAGTACAATGCCAAAATAAAGATCATTCGTTCAGATAATGCATTTGAATTGAAATTTACAGAGCTATGTCGAGAAAAAGGGATTATACATCATTTCTCATGTGTCAACACACCAGAACAGAACTCAGTAGTAGAGAGAAAGCATCAGCATATATTGAATGTTGCGAGAAGCTTACTGTTTCAGTCGAAGTTGCCACTCAGTTATTGGACAGAATGTGTTCGTAGTGTTGTATATCTGATCAACAGGATTCCATCTCCTCTTTTGAATCAGAAATCACCATATGAGGTGTTAAATGGTAAATTACCTACATATTCTCATCTTCAGATATTTGGGTGCTTATGCTACAGCACCACTTTTCAGAAAAACAGGACAAAGTTTTCTCCTTTTCTCCTAGAGCTAGAGCTGCAGTATTCATTGGATACCCACTTGGAGTCAAGGGCTACAAACTATTGGATCCTAAAACTCATGAGGTATATGTTTCTAGAAATATCGAGTGCCATGAAACTATTTTTCCATTTCATTCTATTCCCTCTACTGATAACCTGTCACCTAATGATATATTTCCTACAACCATATTACCACTACCCATTCCTACTCCGATTGAACCAGTAACCACTTCAAATCCTCAACCCACATTTGAACCTATCCAGCCATCTAATGTTCATAGATCTGAACCTAGTCATTCCAGACCACATTGAGAAATCAAAACCCCAGCTTACCTTTCCGACTATCAGTGTTATGCTACACAGCATAATACTGTACACCCTTCCATTACTACACCTTATCCCTTATCTTCATATGATGACTATCAGAAACTATCACCATTATACCATAAATATATCATAAACCTTAACCTTGAAACTGAACCTCGATATTTCAAAGAAGCTATCACCTCACCTGAATGGCAGAGAGCTATGAATGAGGAGCTATTTGCATTGATACAGAATGATACTTGGTCGATTGTATCACTTCCGAAGGATCATAAACCAATTGGGTGTAAGTGGGTCTACAAGATAAAGCGCAAACCAGATGGTTCAGTTGACAGATATAAAGCACGTTTAGTCACCAAAGGCTATACACAGCAAGAAGGTGTTGATTACACAGATACGTTCTCACCTGTTGCGAAACTTGTCACTGTCAAGGTGCTTCTGGCTCTTGCAGCTTCTCAGAACTGGTCCCTATCTCAAATGGATGTCTCCAATACATTTCTATATGGGGATTTGGATGAAGACATCTATATGAGTCTACCACCAGGTTTCACACCTAATGGAAGTACTAATCTTGTGGAAAAACCAGTTTGTAAACTTCAGAAGTCGCTATACGGTTTGAAGCAAACTTCACGGCAATGGTACCAGAAATTCTCCTCTGTTCTGTTAGGGGCAGGGTATCAGCAATCTCAAACAGATCATTCTTTGTTTGTACAGAAGAAAGGTGATTCTTTTATTGCTTTGTTAGTATATGTGGATGACATTGTCATTGCAAGTAACAATAACAATGCAGTGGCTGAGATGAAAGACTTGCTTCGACGAAACTTTAATATCAAGGATTTAGGACCATTGCGATTCTTTTTGGGTTTAGGAATAGCGCGATCATCCAAAGGAATCTCAATCTGCCAGAGAAAGTACTGCCTCGACCTACTTTCAGAAACTGGTTTATCTGGCTGTAAACCAGTATCTGTTCCCATGGACCCAAATGTACATCTCAGCAAAGAATCAGGACAACCACTTACAGATATTTCATCATATTGAGTTCTGGTTGGAAAGCTATTGTATCTTACGATCGCAAGACCATACATTAGTTTTCCGGTACACAAGCTAAGTCAATACTTGTCTTCTCCCACTGATGAACATTTAAAGGCGGTACATCGGGTAATCAGGTATCTCAAAAACAATCCTGGACAAGGTTTGTTTTACTCATCTGTGTCGAATCCCAAGTTACAGGCTTTTGCTGATGCGGATTGGGGAACTTGTCCCGACACAAGGACATCAGTCACTGGTTATCTGATTTTCTTGGGAGATTCGTTGGTCTCATGGAAATCAAAGAAACAACATACAGTTTCCAGAAGCAGTACAGAAGCAGAATATCGAGCTTTAGCTAATGCAACATGTGAGATTGTTTGGATGATGAATTTGTTGCAGGAATTACAGATTCCAGTACAGTTGCCAGTGAATCTGTTCTGTGACAACAAATCAGCTCTGTATTTGGCCTCGAATGCGGCATTTCATGAGAGGACCAAACACATAGAGTTAGATTGTCATCTTGTCAGGGAGAAATTGCGACAAGGGCTGATTAATCCGATGCATGTGAAGACTGACAATCAGTTGGCAGATTTTATGACAAAGTCCTTACAGCCTGCTCTGTTTCATTCTATGATGGCTCGATTACAAGCTTCAAGTCTATTTCTTCCTCCAAAGGAATCATAGACTTGAAGGGAGTGTATCGGAGTATAATGTATATGAGGTGTAAACCTCATAATGAAACAAAAGCTTTGTATTCGAAACTCTGTATTTAAACTCAACTCCCTGTACATTTTCTGGTAACAGAGTAAATACAACTTGTATTTTCTCTCTCTACATGTTCTCTCTCTATAACAAATTCTCTCTTTCTCGATCATACTTTTGGCAATCTGATAAAGTTTGAGATTTCAACTCAAATTCATGACTCTTCCCTGAAATTTACGTTTGGGTAACGTAATTTCAATTGAAACTTTTTCCAATCACCCAAAAAGGTTGAAATTTTGAAAAACTTACTCTCGTAATTCTCAGAATTAAAAACAGACTTTCGCAACTTTACCCAAAATCACGTGCTTTTTATTCAAGAATCGAAACCCATTTTCTCGAATATAGGCATTACCTGGTTGGCAAAGCCAACATCGACACCGAGCAGGAGACGTCCAAGAATGAGCATGAACACATTCTGAGCAGCACCGTCGAGAGCAGAGTCGGTGAGGAAAGCAGCTCCGCCGATGACCATCGACGACTTCTGACCAAAGACACGTGTTACCGACGACGCCATTATCGACGCCACCAGTCCGGCAACGTACAGAGACGACGTGAACGACGTCAAGAGTTGGTTGTTGAATGTGTAGTAGTTGCTGCTCCTCGTTCCTCTTTTCATCATCATCTTCTTATACACTCCCGGGAAGAACTTCTTCAGAAACGGCTCCATCGATGCCACTCCCCCTTTATTAAGATTCATTACACACAGAAAACACAACGGTGAAACATGCAGATTTTATTCGAACGTAAGGAACGAGGAGAGAGATAAAACCTGATGGGAACCTGGCAAATGTATGTTGCGTATGAACTTTCTTCAAAGGGAAGAAAACGCTATCCGTATGTATTCACGTAAAGCTTGTGCCATGTAAATAGATTCATCGTCTTTTTGATATAAGCAAAATGTGATGGAACAAAAAACTAAGGACCGTCCGGGAACAGGAATTTCAAATTTGAGAACTGTAAACAAAAACATGTACAATCAGTACCATGAATTAGGATAGCTTGTGCATATGTATCTTAGAACAAACAGTTTGTTGGTTTAGTGCTATATGATGTACTGTTTATGAGCTTTGTTCAGATACATTTGATGTATTGATACTTTCTACGGTTTTATGAGAGTATTTGATTCATTACATGTTCTTGCATACTAGATGTGTTATGAAATCCATGTATCATTGTGAATGATACTGAACTCCCTAGTCTTGTGTCATTATGGGAATGATGACATAATAAGACTAGTATGATGTGAGATTGATGATCATATAGATGATCATAGGTATTGGACACGATCACAATCATAGGTATTCGTTGGAGAACGGAATACTGGATTGACCCGCATGAGATTGTCACATGGACTAGTGTCATGACTTGAATCTCATATGGCGGTTCCATGATTGGATCCTAAGACCTGAGATATCTACGGAATCCAACATGA
>NW_010967059.1:646568-649168 GCF_000463585.1 Tarenaya hassleriana
GGGATTTGTACCTCTCGTAAAAGAGAGAGATATCGCTGGGCCCCTCGTGTGAGCGAGACTGTAGAAATGTGTGGCCACACTATAGACGAGCGTCGTCTATTTTAGACAGTCAAACTCAGTGAACGAGAAAGCAGTCGAATCAGATAAGGTGGCTTGTCCATGCCTTATGTTCGACATATGATATCGCGATACAAAAGGATCATCAACCGGAATCATCTCTGGCGTTTGTAAGATCATGAACAAACTCTATTCGAGATAGGTAGTCATAGTGTCTTGCTAGAGACCGCCTATGACTTGTATATCCGGAATAGAGATTTCGGGTTATACTGCTATATCGAATGAGCCTACAGGGTCACACACGCAGGGAAGGACAAATGCACGAGAAAACGTCGAGAAATCTGGACAAAAGGTCCGGACCGTTCGGTCCAGGAGTGGACCGAACGGACCAGAGCATCTAGTCCGAACAGACCAAATTGTTGGACCGAATGGACTAGAGGATCCAGTCCGAACGGACCAAATTGTTGGACTGAACGGACTAGAGGATCCAGTCCGAACGGACCAAGTGCTGGACCGAACGGACTGACCAGTCCGAACGAACGGACTGTGTTATGTAACTGGTCCGAACGGACCAAGTGTCCAGATCGAACAGACTACTAAGCAGTCCGTTCGGTCTAGGTTTCGGATTTAATTAAAAATCCGGAATTAGGGTTAATCACTTTAATGAAAGAAGATTAATAACCCTAAGACTTGGTGGCCGACCAAGAGAACTAGTAGAGACCTTTTTGGAGAGTCTAGGGGGTCTAACAAGTGATCTAAGTCACGTTTTCTCAAAGCACATCATCAAATAGAAGATTCGAGTCCTAGCAGACAAGTTCCAAAGGTTGAAATCCATCCCGAGGTGTGGATACGTGTAGAGGGCGAGGTATTCTTCCTCCCTTTCGTGATCAGATGAGTTCTTCAATTGATACAGGCCCCGGATCGATTGAGGTAAGCGTTCTAACGTTTCTACGATTCATAGAAGCATGGTTCTAGGGTTTATTAAATTTTTGTTTTATATCCGCTGCGCAAACCCTAGAATCGATCTCTTAGGAATAGGATTCGCTCTAGAGATCCCAGGAATCCCAACAGTGGTATCAGAGCCTGGTTGCTCTGTATTGATTTCGTAGAACCCAATCACGCACGTTTTAGGATTTGAATTGTTTGAATCCATGTTTGCTTTGATACTATGCATGAATTGATTGTGAATCTAGAGTAGATTTCATGTTCTTTGTTGCATAGTGTGTAAGAGGCTTCTGTTCTGAGTTCACAGGCGAAACGACGAAGAACGTGATCTGATCGCGTTTTTTGCCTACACCGAACGGTCTGGTCTCTGGACCGGACGGTCTAGGGTTCGTCGTTTTTCTGGACAAGATTGTCCAGTCCGAATGGACCAATTGTTGGACCGAACGGACTAGATGATCCAGTCCGAACGGACCAAGATGTTGGACCGAATGGACTATGATGTCTAGACGGAACGGACTACTTACTCAGTCCGTTCGTTCTAGGTCACTGGTCCGAGAGAGACGGACCGAAGGGGCGAAAGTCCGGACCATTGGTCTGGACCGAACGGTCTGGAAAGTCAGACCGAACGGACTGAATAGTCAGACCGAACGGACTGACTAGTCCAGACCGAACAGACCGAATTCATGTGGACCGACCGGTCCAGGTACTGGACCGACCGGTCTACATCCCGGGTGAAACCAAAAATTTTGGTTCTTCATTTTGCGATCTGATTTGAGCAATAGTAGCTGAATCAGATCAACTGTGATTCAGAACAACATGATTCAATCTTATGGATGGTCCATAGTGAATGAATGCATGTAACTTAATCGAGATATTAGATATGTTTGATTGAGTGGGAGCTCCGGGATTGGAATACATAATCGAATGGATTGTCTATTCGGATTATGTTAATCATTGCACAGAAACTGGTTAGATCTAGTAGCTCTACGAGTAAAGCACTTGTCAAGGCCTCGATCGTACGTGTCATGGGCCATGCCAAAGCTGGGTGTGCCTTATTATCTTGGTGAGGCAAGATGGAGAAATGGTGGTTCTCATAGCTTGAAAGTAGATGCTTGATCTAGGGGCGGTTTCGAAAATCCCTTGTTCATGTAATGCTAAGTGTGTACCTCCCATTACTAGAGCGCATGTCAAGGCATCGATCGTCCGTAACACGGATCATGCCAAAGCTGAGCGTGTCGGATTATCTTTGTGAGGCAGGATAGGAAATCATGGTTCCTACAGCTTGAATATGGTATACCTTAGGTTATGTTGTCAAGTTTGACTTGAGACTTAATGGTACAGATGAGACAAGTATGCAATGATATTCGATATCATAGTCTCATAAAATATCTAAGAGTCACACTAGATGTGATTGACATTAGATGTCTATCTAAATAGCATAAGGCTGAGTGTAAAAACTTGTTCTTATGTGAAATACGGATCTTAGTCCCATATAGAAAATTATTGTAGGGTTAGTGATGCGCACGCACCGAGTCTTATATTTAGTACCCGATCCGTACCACTATCCGCAAGTATACGGTAGTTGTAGTACCGGGATC